>NC_069124.1:28878922-29126422 GCF_026914265.1 Mya arenaria | reverse complement strand
TGCTAACGCTGTAAACGCACTAGATATTTTATGTAATTGCAAAATAGCTCAGTTAACTTGTTACCGCTGTAAACACACTAGATAAATCATATAATTGCAAAAAAGCCCAGTTAACTAGTTACCGCTGTAAACGCACTAGATAAATCATATAATTGCAAAATAGCCCAGTTAACTTGTTACCTCTGCAAACGCACTAGATATATCATATAATTGCCAAATAGCCCAGTTAACTAGTTACCGCTGTAAACGCACTAGATATATCGTATGATTGCCAAATAGCCCAGTTAACTAGTTACCGCTGTAAAAGCACTAGATATATCATATAATTGCCAAATAGCCCAGTTAACTTGTTACCGCTGTAAACGCACTAGATATATCATATAATTGCCAAATAGCCCAGTTAACTAGTTATCCCTGTAAACACACTAGATATATCATATAATTGCCAAATAGCCCAGTTAACTTGTTATCCCTGTAAACGCACTAGATATATCATATAATTGCCAAATATTCCAGTTAACTTGTTATCCCTGTAAACACACTAGATATATCATATAATTGCCAAATAGCCCAGTTAACTTGTTTCCGCTGTAAACGCACTAGATATATCATATAATTGCCAAATAGCCCAGTTAACTTGTTATCCCTGTAAACACACTAGATATATCATATAATTACCAAATAGCCCAGTTAACTTGTTATCCCTGTAAACGCACTAGATATATCATATAATTGCCAAATAGCCCAGTTAACTTGCTAACGCTGTAAACGCACTAGATATTTTATGTAATTGCAAAATAGCTCAGTTAACTTGTTACCGCTGTAAACACACTAGATAAATCATATAATTGCAAAAAAGCCCAGTTAACTAGTTACCGCTGTAAACGCACTAGATAAATCATATAATTGCAAAATAGCCCAGTTAACTTGTTACCTCTGCAAACGCACTAGATATATCATATAATTGCCAAATAGCCCAGTTAACTAGTTACCGCTGTAAACGCACTAGATATATCGTATGATTGCCAAATAGCCCAGTTAACTAGTTACCGCTGTAAAAGCACTAGATATATCATATAATTGCCAAATAGCCCAGTTAACTAGTTACCGCTGTAAACGCACTAGATATATCATATAATTGCCAAATAGCCCAGTTAACTAGTTACCGCTGTAAACGCACTAGATATATCATATAATTGCCAAATAGCCCAGTTAACTAGTTACCGCTGTAAACACACTAGCTATATCATATAATTGCCAAATAGCCCAGTTAACTAGATACCGCTGTTAAAGCACTAGATATATCATATAATTGCCAAATAGCCCAGTTAACTTGTTACCGCTGTAAACGCACTAGATATATCATATAATTGCCAAATAGCCCAGTTAACTAGTTACCGCTGTAAACGCACTAGATATATCATATAATTGCCAAATAGCCCAGTTAACTAGTTACCGCTGTAAATGCACTAGATATATCATATAATTGCCAAAAAGGCCAGGTAACTAGTTAGCGCTGTAAACGCACTAGATATATCATATAATTGCCATAAAGCCTAGTTAACTAGTTAGCGCTGTAAACGCACTAGATATATCATATAATTGCCAAATAGCCCAGTTAACTAGTTACCGCTGTAAACGCACTTGATATATCATATAATTGCCATATAGCCCAGTTAACTAGTTACCGCTGTAAACGCACTAGATATATCATATAATTGCCATATAGCCCAGTTAACTAGTTACCGCTGTAAACGCACTAGATATATCATATAATTGCCAAATAGCCCAGTTAACTTGTTACCGCTGTAAACGCACTAGATATATCATATAATTGCCAAATAGCCCAGTTAACTTGTTACCGCTGTAAACACACTAGATATATCATATAATTGCCAAATAGCCCAGTTAACTTGTTATCCCTGTAAACGCACTAGATATATCATATAATTGCCAAATAGCCCAGTTAACTTGTTACCGCTGTAAACGCACTAGATATATCATATAATTGCCAAATAGCCCAGTTAACTTGTCACCGCTGTAAACGCACTAGATATATCATATAATTGCCAAATAGCCCAGTTAACTTGTTATCCCTGTAAACACACTAGATATATCATATATTTGCCAAATAGCCCAGTTAACTTGTTATCGCTGTAAAAGCACACGAGACGTTATATAATTACCAAATGTCTTGAAGATAATAGGTTATCCCTAAATAGCACTTCTAGAGATTGATTTTTTTTCAGATATGGTGTTGTACTCTGTTCGTTTATAGTTTTCTATTCATTTATTTGTACTTATGTCATTTACATCTGCAGAGAAACGAGGAAATAAAGTTGCAAATAATACAGTAAAAACATGACTGGTCTGTATTATAAGAAATCAAATAAAACGTTTTAACATAACTGAGATGCTGACTCTCTGAAGGTTTTGCTGCAAACTAATTAAGCAATGGTTGGGAAATACGGCCAAAGAAAGTTCACGTCGTGGATGATCTGCTTGATTAAAAGAAATTTCACAAAATTATATAGGTAAATGTAAGTCAATTGTTAACTCCAAAAAGCAAACTTTGTAAAGGGTTGTCGGATGTACATGGAGCTTCATGTATGACTTTCATCATTTCCTTATTTAGAGAGTTATAGCTTGAATCATTCTGAACTCCTCGGCCATTTTCCATTGGAAAATAAATAGGATGTATATGCACAGTTCACATTGTCAGAAATATGTACACTTTAACTACTCTGCAAGTAGATCGCGTAGTAATTTCAATTTAGCAGTTAAATTTAATGACTTAACTATTGGGAATCTTGATTATGTTTGCAGTAATAGAATTCACTGGCATCCAATTTAAACCTTAATATACAAATACACCCAAAAAAGCTACATTTATTCAATAATATAATTCAAAAGTTTACGAACTACTTGTACAGATGTACCGGAATATACCCAAGGTTGTTTGGAAAAGAATATGACCGTGGAGTTCCGAATGATCTTGTCAATAAGGTGGCATGCGTCTTGTACTGTCGAACGTTAAAGATCGCTACCATAATGGACGACCAATCGCCTTTCACTGTACATCATACTCCTGCTTTGAATGTGATAATGGAATATTGGAGATACAGTCGAACCTTGTTGGCTCGAACTTGCTTGGCTCGAATTTCTCGAACTGGATGTAGAGGACCGAATTATATAAACTTACGGTAAGCATTCCCGCTCGAGGTATTTGCTACGGTCCCTGGGAGTTCGAGCCAATAGGGTTCGACTGTACATAATTGATGCAATTACTTAGAGGGATGGGATTTTGAAAGATTGTATATATATATATATATATGACTAATAGAAATATAAGTTTCTGTTGTAAACACATAAACAGTCCATACTTGTTTAGACTATGAAATATAGAATATGGTCTTAATTATTTATTTCTATTACATTGTCTCAACAGGTTATCCCAAAGGTTGAATTTGTATATATATATATATTATGTATTATATTTGTACTATTATATTACAATTGCCTTTTGAAAATGAAATAGATTAATGATTCTTCAGATAGGTAGAGATACATGGTCGTTGCGTGATAAATGGCCCGAATGATTCATACCATTCCGAGACCTATTTTAATACATATGCTTTTCTTCCAGTGAAACTTTATTCAATTGTCAAAGTTTACCTCCAAATAAATTATTATCATGTTGTCACTTAACGACAAATAAAATTGTTTATTCATTTTTCTATAATTTAATTTCCTTCTTGGACCATTATTAATGTAAGCATGAACATTCCACCGGTATTTACCGAGTATTTGTCTATTTCTCTTATCTTACACTAACCTTATTAGTCTTGCACCATAATAATGACTTCAAATAAACTCGTATTTAGCAAATAAAGCTGTATCTTTTAACATAATCAATCACCTCGTATTCCCCATTTGGAACGTATGCATAGTGTAATAAAGTTAAAGGAATGACCTATCAATTTTGCCACTATGTTTGTACAATTTGTCAATGTCAACGTTGAATAAAAAATGCCATCCTATAAAACAGCCCGGTTATCGATCACTGTCATAATGTCCTTAACTTTGATGGCGTTGTTTACCTTCTTTTAAATATTTTGAATATGATGTTTAAACAGATAAAGTGTTATTACGATTATATGAAAGCACTAATAGTCATTTTGATTTAAAAAAAAATGAATTCACGTGAGAACGTTGAACACACGTGCGGCAAAATATAATTAGTATCGATACGGGCTGAAAAATATACCCTGTACACAATACTTAGTATACGATATTGTATAATTTGTGTCATAATAGCCATTCAACTTTTTATATTCGATATATAAATACACAAAACAAAACCTGTTTGACAATGTAAATGAAACAAATAACGCATACATTAGCAAAATATAAACAAATCTCTAGAGTATTTTCAATAACCATAACTGACCATAACTGATTTGCATTTAAAGTAGTTACAATGTATTGTAACTGTTTACATTACGGATTTTGATAGTGTTCGAGTTATACTCAATAAATGGTTCTACTGTTCTGTTTTGTTTTTATCATATGAGTCCAAAACATTGCACCTTTATAGGATATATGATATAGGGACATGTTTATATTCAACAAATTATTTGGCTTTATCAGAATCTGTCTTTAAACTACTGGATGCGTATCGTTAATTTAATAAATTAAATAATTCGTGTGATCTACATGAACATTTTAATAACTTTTTTATATGTGTGCTTTTCATATTATTGGTGTATTTATGCATAACAATGTTCCATTTAAGAATTACACATATCGGCAACATAAACGACAACTTGTGTGCAAAAGCCTGGTAGTATATCTGTTCAACTTGTCATCATTAAATGCTTTTTACTACATGCTTACATAAGTTCTATTGTTATATAAAGTAAGTTGACTATCGTGATTCAGTGAAGCCACGAATTTGTTGAGGGTGTTCTTCTGCATTGTGAAGCGGAGTCGAAAAATAATGGACTACATGAAACAAAGATTGTTTCCGTGAGACAAAGTAGATACAGTTAATTAATACAGTCCTAATCAATACACCCTCTGCAACATTATGATATATTGAAAATACTTAAAGCACAAGTCCATTTGAAACAAATGCGTTATATCAGCTATTTTCAACCTCTTCGTATCAATGCAAACATCGACTCTACTTTCCAAATTTAAACAAATATTACAGCGGGTCCGAATCACTCAAGATAGACACTTGTATAGGTTTACTCTCTTCTCTGCAAAGTGATATATACGCAGTGTGTCCCGTATTGAGGGCATATGACGCTAGAGCTTTTTGTTAAAGTGTTTGTCATACATTTCAGTCGAAGTGTTTGTAAACGTTAAGATACATCCGTGCTAGGTTTGCAGTAACACAAATCTCGCCAATGGCATGTTGTATATTTATCAATTACGATGTATTTGACGTTTACCATTTGTAAATTAGGTTTTACTGAATACAAACATTGCTATTTATGCAGTAAAATATGTATTGTTTAAAGAAAACAGAACGTGTTTGGTGGATTCTTTTTGTATCAAGCCAAGCCATAGTTAGCTCGTTTTTGTATAACTGTAGAATGTTTCTGCTGTATCAAAGTACACTTCACGAACTAATAGTTTCAAAGTATCGTCATTTCGAGCTGAAAAGAGATGTAGAATATTTAAATGTACTTTTTTTTTCAGCTAGCTATTTTGCATGGCCTCAGAAACAAAACGTCCAGGATACTAATACAATATAGAACAGATTAATATTGTTCTTACTGCTTCGACTCTTTCCGCTTTCATGATTAAACGAATGGCAACTTCTACATGGTATTAGGCAAGTTCTACTGTAAAAGGAATTACAGCTGGCGACACGTATGACAACTTACTGGTCTTCTTTGTCCTGATAAAACTGCCATATAAAACACTTCGGTTAGAAAATGTAAGAAGCTGACACCTAATTGGCGGTGGTGATGAGTGTTTCTGGCCTGTATTAAAGTAGTTCCGTTAACGTTCAAACTACAGTTATGAAGCTTTTCCTCTACAATATTAAATAACATCCAGAGAGGTTTTTCTGCGTGGAAGCCAAGCCGAACAAGTTGTATTTCATCAGGTCCCTCCACAAACACACGAAACATAAGATCACAATCACGCGCAATATCGTGCAAACTAGAGTGACATAGCACAATATAACTTTCGTAGCAATCGTTGTAAAATAAATACAGTTTAATCTCAATACAGCTGAGAAACAGTTAAAAAATAAATGTTAACGATGATGTATCAAAGTATTCATGTTCGATCAGTTTTTTCGTCTTTAACTTGTCTAGTATGGGTACGAATAGTTAGCGTCAAAGTTCGAAAAAAACGTTATTTTTGTTTGCTTATAAATGGTAATTGTTTATTTCCAAAGACATCTTTATTTAACCTGATGCACCCGGTTTTAAATTTGAAATTATCTTTGGAAACATTTTCTGTTTCAAAAGAGACCTGTTTAGTTTTTATCAAGGGGAAGTACTATAATGAATTTTAAAAGAAATTTTTATAGTTGATATTTTCACTTCTTAGTTTGCAGTGAAAATATCAAATTGATATTATCACTGTTGTTATTCCACTGATAAAACCATTTTTTATATAATTATATATATATTTTATCATTGAATTTATCTTTTCCGGTAGATCAAAATATGCCATTTCTTGGTTTTTGCAATTTTTCCTGTTTGTTTTTTTAAATGTAGCTTAATAAACTTCTACAACAAAAAAAACAATGGAAGAAAATGAAACGAAATTAGGATAAAACTTCATACAACAGAAATGTTTAGTCCATTTTTTTTACAGTGCCCTAAATTTCACAACATTTTAATTTAACATTTTATATCTGACATATATTTTTGAGCATTTATATAAATACAAAATTATAGCATAGACTTACATTTTACGGGCGTACCTGAGCACTCGTAAGCATCGAAAGGTCTAGGACAAAGATATCTTTATGGACGGGCTCCATTGAAAACGATTTCTATTTATTTTCACTAATTATCTGCAGATATAACAGTAAAACATTTGTCCGAATTTTTCAAACCGTTTTCTTGGACGTTGTCCTTAGAAATTCCTTATGATTTCCGGAGTTCTTTTCCCTAGACTTCCACAATGTTACCCCTATTTCAAAAGTCTATCCAGATGAACGATTGAGGGTTATCTAAATCTCTCAATATTCGAAAATCTCTTTTTTTATTTTATTTTGACGGACGGTTTTTACTCTCTGTGTACATGTTGTTGCGTAGGACCTCTATCAGAAATAATTGTAAACAGGTTCCCGATACCATCCAGTGCAAACTAATGGATTTAGACAATGTGCATATAATATAAAGTACATCATGTAACATGATCTTATGAAGCCAATCAGTAGCAGAGAAGCTAGGATAAGTACATAATCATTTTAACCCTCTACCAGAGTTATTGTAAGTATACAAAAGCGCTAAGCACGAGTTAAATGGCTGCGATCACGATGGTTGTGTTCAAACATACTGTTAATCAAAGACAACATTCAATAACTAGCAAGAGTTTAAGTGAAAAGAGTTGAAAATCATCCGCATGGTTTTAACTGCAAGGTTTAGATCCGCCTACTTGTTATCGTTCTGATGTGAATGCGTATGTGCACACAAAAAAACCCTCAAACATTGTACACTCGTCATGAACTACGTGCAATCAGCAAATGTCTCTATACAATATATAGATACCTTTCTCGTCAAGCATATTCTCATTTATCAGCTTAATATATATGGCTTTGGCTTCAGCGAATTTTTTCTTGTTGATTTAGCACTTGGTAACAAGCCATATCAGATGTATTTAACCGGTGCCGCCTTTTTGTTCTTCATTTTTTAGGTCTTCTTCAACATTGATTTACGATATGCACTACTGAGCGGATTATTCCTAAAGGGTATTTAGCTGAATATGCAAACTGATCAAATTCAAATGTGATAGCAGAGCAAACGGATGTAAACACTTAGATTTTAGTTTGCTGATATAATACATTTATTTGTTATCTTAAATTGTTCAGATACGAAAAGAAAACTACTTGAAATATAAATTCAAAGAAAGAAAGACAGAAAGAAGCCTCCTTTGAAAATAATAAGTGAACATTATGATTTATTAATTTACTAATTTCTCACAAATATAACTACACATGTAAGACTGGAATATCACAGGCCTCGGAATCTGCTACTGGAAGTGTTGTTTTCTAAATTACTGTTTCCATCTCGCTTTATTTGCTGTTGGATTTCAGGTACGTTCATATCTTTGTAAAAACGCAGTTCATATGTATAATTTATGTTTGCATTGAGAACATTAACACATTTTTTTCCCTTCATTAGTTAATGCAACATAGATGTTTCTCAAAATTTCACAGCACATATTAAATTGACTGACGATTGCTAGCCATCCTGATCCTACCACTGATTCTACCAATGACATGACCTGTCCACTGATTCTACCACTGTCATGACCAGTCCACTGATTCTACCACTAACATGACCTGTCCACTGATTCTACCACTGACATGACCTGTCCACTGCTTCTACAACTGCCATGACCTGTCCACTGATTCTACCACTGCCATGACCTGTCCACTGATTCTACCACTGCCATGACCTGTCCACTGATTCTACAACTGACATGACCTGTCCACTGATTCTACCACTGACATGACCTGTCCACTGATTCTACCACTGACATGACCTGTCCACTGATTCTACCACTGACATGACCTGTCCACTGATTCTACCACTGACATGACCTGTCAACTGATTCTACAACTGACATGACCTGTCAACTGATTCTACCACTGCCATGACCTGTCAACTGATTCTACCACTGACATGACCTGTCCACTGATTCTACCACTGACATGACCAGTCCACTGATTCTACCACTGACATGACCTGTCAACTGATTCTACCACTGACATGACCTGTCCACTGATTCTACCACTGACATGACCAGTCCACTGATTCTACCACTGCCATGACCTGTCCACTGATTCTACCACTGCCATGACCTGTCCACTGATTCTACAACTGACATGACCTGTCCACTGATTCTACCACTGACATGACCTGTCCACTGATTCTACCACTGCCATGACCTGTCCACTGATTCTACCACTGACATGACCTGTCCACTGATTCTACCACTGACATGACCTGTCAACTGATTCTACAACTGACATGACCTGTCAACTGATTCTACCACTGCCATGACCTGTCAACTGATTCTACAACTGACATGACCTGTCAACTGATTCTACCACTGCCATGACCTGTCAACTGATTCTACCACTGACATGACCTGTCCACTGATTCTACCACTGACATGACCAGTCCACTGATTCTACCACTGACATGACCTGTCAACTGATTCTACCACTGACATGACCTGTCCACTGATTCTACCACTGACATGACCAGTCCACTGATTCTACCACTGCCATGACCTGTCCACTGATTCTACCACTGCCATGACCTGTCCACTGATTCTACAACTGACATGACCTGTCCACTGATTCTACCACTGACATGACCTGTCCACTGATTCTACCACTGCCATGACCTGTCCACTGATTCTACCACTGACATGACCTGTCCACTGATTCTACCACTGACATGACCTGTCAACTGATTCTACAACTGACATGACCTGTCAACTGATTCTACCACTGACATGACCTGTCCACTGATTCTACCACTGACATGACCTGTCCACTGATTCTACCACTGACATGACCAGTCCACTGATTCTACCACTGACATGACCTGTCAACTGATTCTACCACTGACATGACCTGTCCACTGATTCTACCACTGACATGACCTGTCCACTGATTCTACCACTGACATGACCTGTCCACTGATTCTACCACTGACATGACCTGTCCACTGATTCTACCACTGACATGACCTGTTCACTGATTCTACCACTGCCATGACCTGTTCACTGATTCTACCACTGACATGACCTGTCAACTGATTCTACCACTGACATGACCTGTTCACTGATTCTACCACTGACATGACCTGTCCACTGATTCTACCACTGACATGACCTGTTCACTGATTCTACCACTGACATGACCTGTTCACTGATTCTACCACTGACATGACCAGTCCACTGATTCTACCACTGCCATGACCTGTCCACTGATTCTACCACTGACATGACCTGTCCACTGATTCTACCACTGCCATGACCTGTTCACTGATTCTACCACTGACATGACCTGTCCACTGATTCTACCACTGACATGACCTGTCCACTGATTCTACCACTGACATGACCTGTCCACTGATTCTACCACTGACATGACCAGTCCATACCCATTATCCCCACCTCGTCTTTTTCCGCTACTCGTACCACCGTGTTTACTTTTCATCTCGCTTAAATACAAGAAAAAAATTGATGTACAGGATCAAGTCGGTGCGATAAAAATAGAAGAAAAAGCATGCATAAAGATCACCCAAAAAGTTGTTATTTACTTAAATGATAACATGTGAAGTAAACATATGTTCGAAAGACATTATTGTTGATAATATTGTAACAATGTTATTTACTTTAATGATAACATGTGAAGGAAACATATGTTTGAAAGACATTATTGTTGATTATACAGTATCACATGTATTTGTTTTTGTGAAGACTTTGCTGTTATGAGTAAATTGAACGATAAAAAATAAAAATGTACACTATGAGGGAATAATCTGGAATTTACTATCTTCAATAACATAAACAAACAATTAAGCTTAATGTAAGTTTTTCAAAACCATATTTGGGAAAAAGTTTATATTTAAAATCAATAAATAAAAAAACAATATTCAGGGCCGTTAAAACTTATGACTTCGTTATCAATTAAAGTATACAAGTTTTAAAACACACTGGACTTCACATTTTATCGTGCAACGTGGAAAAGCATAGTCTGCAACTTATGAACTGTTCCCTTTGTTTAATCTACATTTTGGACAATATCAAATTGAGCCCTCCAATGTGCCAACGTATAAACTCATTGAAACATTGAAAGCGTTAAAAAGCTGTAGGCGCGACAAGTCTGATTTCACTTTTTTTAAATTTCTGTTTACAGCTAATTATAATCGATCCCCAAAAAACTTTGTTTGGCCCAAACCTGAAACCGATAGGTGCCTGTCATAACATTAGAATAGGTAATGCAAAATGGTGATTTGTAATACAATTAACTAGTTTAGCAACAATCACTGATTTTAGTGGACACATTTTCATTTTCTGCGAAACTATCTATAATTACCTACTCAAGACTGTTCAGTATGCTTTCAAATTTACATGAACGTTGCTATCTTTTGAGCATTTTTAATGAAGTTGTATTTTATTTGCACTATTTTAATCAACATAACACCAACCGTCCCATTTTGTTAACCCGGCGCATTTATTGTTTTATCATGTCATGTCAAAAAGTAGATCTGACAATACATGATTTAGATTTGCGATAATGAAATATCTATGTAGCCTTATTATGTCTTTGTTTAATATATTTCAATTCGTTTACCACATTATAATAGAATGAACGCTTCGCCACGATTGTGTTTCGTGAGTTTATCACTTCATTACATTCCCATCAATTTATCTATGTATTAAAATGCAGGAAAAACTGTTTTCATATTGTGTATGTGTATTGTAAATTGTGTTTAAACAAAAAAGGAAATTTTGAATATTTATTTTAATTATTCTTTAAAGGCAGTCAAGCGCAAAGGGTGTAATACTTAATAACATACAAAGTAGTTAATTTCTTTTACTGTACATATGATAACATAATCAATGCTCAAGTTAAACGAAAACTGACAGAAAAGGGATAAATTGAAACAAATTTTAAAAAGGTTAGCTTCATACCTTATGGCCGGCTCTATTTCAAAATGGGAAACTACGTGAACTGTATGCAGTGGTATCAAATACATTTAGAATTAGATCGCTTCGATCTAAGCCAGAAATTAAAAAAAACAAAAAACGCTCCTGAACTTGTTGCATGGAAATTGGCCGATTTCGAATTTGATTTTGTATTTTTGTAATACGTCATGCTTTTCCGTCGCATAGGTTTCATTTTGTTATAATATTTAAAACATTCTTAAATGAAGATGACCTCATTTAGGTGAAGAAGCATAATTAATGTAATTTCAATCTCAGTCGTTTTGGAAATCGTAAACAGCTAAGTTAATTATGTTACTTTTTATTCTGGTTAAACAAATATTGTTATCAATAAAATTAACATGTTTACAAGATAGCACAGTAAATACTGCCTAAGCTCGTTATCCGGTGATCAAGTGGTTAAAGCTACACACTCGGCACATTTTTTTGTACATAAACAATGTTATTCTTTGACACCCAATTGTAGTGTTACGAGGTTTTACATGAATTTGTCACATTTATGATATCTACGTATTTTACTTTATTCTGAACTATATTTATACGTTTAGTTTTTCATCCTTCAACAATAGTTCAACAACATTACTAGAATGCAATGCATTTATAAAACGGTACCATTTACTTCTTATTAACAGTTTTTTATGGACGCACATATTCCAATATGATAATTGCACTCAATCAAGAAAGACAGGTCAGTAGATTCACAAATTATATTCCGTCATTCAAAAATTCGTCACTTTATCAAACATGACCTAGCAATTTATATCATTTGTTGGATAACCATCAAGCAATAATTTCTAAAATATAATAATATCAAAACATTGTGAAGTACAGAAAAATTCCGAGAAAAATAGTTCTTTGTTTGAATTTTCCATTTTGAAGTATGTCTGACAGCAAAATAAAATTACGTGTTAAACCTTACCTTTCAAGCATGATTTGGAATATATTATACTTAACAGTGTTTGTATGCAAATCTTTCATTATCTCGATGTTTAAAGATGCACTCTTATTCCCAAATAAGATTTGCCACAATTAAAACAATTGTTTTAATATATCACAAAGGATTAATAGATGTCAAAAACAAAGGATAACGAGTTTAATTTGAAAGAAAGGCTCAGAAATCGCGGTATTTCTGCCTTATGAGTCGATAGTAGGTCGCAGTTGATATTCTATCACCCACCAATCATTTAATACTTTTGTGCTTTCAGTTATTAAATACACGGTTACAATCTGGTTATCAGCAATTAATATTTTCCATAAATGAATTATTTAGTTAAGTAGATAAAGGTTTATCACCCAACATCTATGTTTGTTATACATGTGTATGTATTGATTTTGAATAAAAGTGTCACTTTAATATATTCTAGAAGAAATGAAATTACTCACTGTTTTGGTGTAATCACCAAAATTTGCGAAAAACATGAAATTTAATATGTTTTTCATGAATATCGAAGTTCCAACACCTTTCCCTCAACAAAATCTCTGACGTTTGAATAAAAATAAAGCTACTTCATATGTATGCATCGCACTTGTTATATTGTCCGAGGTTGTTACGGAATGGTTTTAAAGGAAGTACATGTATTGATAACAAACCTTCTAATATATTGAACAGTCTTTACCTTGCAGTAGAATATTTATACTAAGTAGCAATTAGACCATAACAGCATTGACAACATGACATTAGTATGCATAGGAACTAACTGTGCAATTATCTTTTGCGCTTAAAGTAGTTGTTTTCTTTGTACTAGTTAGATTAGAAGTTTTATATTAAAATATTGTTTTTACTTTACTTTAAATGTTTAAATATCCATACAAGTATATTAATTTTGCTGAATGATGAACGATGAATGCATACTGCAATAAAT
Source organism: Mya arenaria (assembly GCF_026914265.1). NCBI lineage: Eukaryota > Metazoa > Mollusca > Bivalvia > Myida > Myidae > Mya > Mya arenaria. The sequence goes on along the minus strand of NC_069124.1, from coordinate 29,112,614 downwards.
GACACATGAATATACTAGATAACGCAACATTGTCCTGTATAATTTCTATTTCAGGTAGCTGCCTTACCTTAATAACGATGTTTTAGCCGAAAATAGAATGGACCGAGAACTCAACAGTCTGTTTGTGTTGTTGATTTTGAACATCTTAACCAATGCTGCATTTTTAGGTAAGTTTTTCACCTACACTTCTAGTATTTGACTTAAGTTGGATCAAGTTAAAAGAATAAGTAGAAATCAATAAAAAATATTTATAAGTAACAGAAAGATGAACTGGTTCTAGGAACAAGTTATAATCTTTGAACCAAACAATATAGCAACTGGGTGACTGTTGAAATAAATAAAATCAATGAAAAATTGCATTGCCTTTTTCCGGTATGAAAAGTTTTCAATTTGACATGAATTAATTTATATAATTCACCATGTAGCTGTTAGCATTTGGTTTGAAATAATATGAAGTCATATTAGATTGTTCAAAGAGAACTAAAGTTATATTAAATGTGAGAATCGAATTCAGAATTTAGGCTTTTTTTAGTATTAATTAACTAAACCCTATTTAGTCTGACACATAAAAAGTGTTATGTACACACCACATTGCTTCAAAAGTAGCATACATCTTTGTAAACGGGTTGGTAATAAAATATTAAGATGTTTAACGTAGAGATGTGAATCGATAACGAGCGTTATCGGTAAAACGGTACCACGATTGTGAAGGCTATAGTAAAGAAACTAATTGTACGTCACAGCTATATTAGGGCGTTTTTGTTGGTAATAAACTGGTTTCGGTTTTATATCGGTTTCACGAAATGTGCATTTGTTGTAACAGTTTCAAATAAAACCAAAACCAGTTTAATCGTTTTTTTAACGAAAACCGAAACTATCGAAACCCCTACCGGAGGCGGTTTCATCGGTTCGTTCCATCCGAAAACTAGCCTACTTTGAAAACAACATGGCGGAAAGTGATCAACGGGCAAATGAGCTAAATGAAAAAAGGTAATATTAATCCGCCATGTTGTTGTACTTGTACTTGTACACAAAACCATGCATTTGTTACTTCAAGCAAAACTAGCAAAACCGGTTTCGAAACTGCTGAAACCATTAAAACTAGAACTGTAACAGGTTTGGTATCAACAAAAACGCCCTTAGTGGTACCTGTTACTAAATGCACCACACAAGTACTCGTAAGGCATCATTGTGTTAAAGCTTATTTCTGATTAAATTGTTCCTGTAAATGCCGCCGATTATTATAAATCCTCCTTTCCGCTTATCAAACTTAATCATATGCATTTACCATATTGACCAATGCTTTTCTTTTTCATATATCTGGTATACAAATATTGTTATCTTTCTTAAAACATTACTTGAGGTGAAAACCTAACCTTTGGGCCCATTTTTTAGTAGGACCAAGTAATACTTCTGCTGGTAAGTTGGGAATCGTATACGTACTTAATCAATTTGAAACAACTCCGTCGAAATAATACAACAGATTGTTTCATAATAAAGGATAGAAAAGTTTGTTTTTGCATAAAAAAGTGTAACAAAACACAAATGTATGGTAATAATATAACTATTATTTGGTATAAACTTAATGCTTTGACTTAATCATAACAATAAAAAAACCTAGCAAGACATTGAGCTTGTGTAACCATTATGTACTATGGAGTATTTATGTAATTATGTACTTAATATGTCACATTGACTTTGTAAAATAAAATACTACCACTACAACCACTACTACTATACAACTACTACTACTACTACTACTACTACTACTACTACTACTACTACTACTACTACTACTACTACTACTACTACTACTACTACTACTACTACTACTACTACTACTACTACTACTACTACTACTATTACTACTACTACTACTACTACTACTACTACTACGACTACTACTACTAATACTATTACTTCTCTACTACTACATCTAATGTTAATGCTGCTGGTGCTGGTTCTGATGCTGCTGCTGGTGCTGCTGCTGCTGCTTCTTTCCTAGTCTCTAGAAAAGTTTTAAGTTCTGTTTTAAATGCGTACTCTATTTAAATTATATGTATAAAGTGAATAGAATGGAAATACATTCTGATTCTTTAAATATTTTTTATTAATGTTAATTGATGTATATTTCTATTAGACCGGTAACTTCCTTCTTAGGTTATAAAATTTGAAAAAAATACACTGTTTGTTTTGAGAAATTACATTTTTTAACGTCTTGACCAATAATCTATGATCCTTACACATCATTATGTATTTTTTATGTTGAACCATTCTAAGTGTTGAACGTTTTGCTATTAGATATTGTTTTGATTCATTACGGAATGTTATTTCCCTTAAACGGCCTCATACTTTTCTTCGAAAACTCGTGCTGCTTACGGTTCTGTCGTGCAGTTATGGTCGGAACAGCGACACTGGACCACCACAGGGAGTAGTTTGTAATTATGGTTAAATTCTATAGCATCTTCAGCTAGAAATTGCAGCTGTTTGTAAGCTTTTCTAGCAAACTGCGTTAGAACATTACACAAGGCGACGATACTCTTACCTGGTTTCCTCTGACGGGATTGAAAAATATTTTGGTATTTCTTGGCATGGACGCTCCCCCAATGCGCTAGCGCAAACGCTTGACAAAGCGGCTGTACTCCTTGTGGTCTATCGTTTCCGAGCTCATGTAGTACGTACGTGCCTGGACACGTAGACTGGACGCCATAAGCATGACTTTGTATCAATATAATTGAAATTATTCGTTTTTATAATTTCACTCGTCATAAGTTTAGTCACGTCCTTCTACAGGATATAAAACCTGTGTTGTTTAAAAATGAGTTTTACATTTTAAAGTGTTTTTACTTCAGTCATTGGTTTTTATTCTAGCGACCGAAAATCCAGTCAACGGAAGCGCAAACCAGTCCACAACATACAATGCTTGTTCTGCAGAGAAGGCTTTTGACGGCGAAAAGAAATTTAATGAGTCTCAACCTTCATGCACGTGCAGTGTTACAAATAATACATCGCCTCGGTGGTGGGAAATGGATTTGGGGTCCAAGTATTTGATTGGTTCTATTGTTGTCACGGGTCGAACAGGTATATAACATTTGTTTTTTTAATAATTTCATATTTCAGGAAGGCATCATCTCAATGACTTTTATATATTTGTTACACGAATATATAACATCTTCCACAGAGAATTGAAATCTGAGTTTGCACTATCTGGGGTAGTATGCCAGTACCAGAACCAGAAATGCAATGTTTACATTTTTTTAGATTTTGACAATTTCCTGAATATATTGTTTAAGCAAGAAATAGATTTATGCTCATTAAGCGTGCATTTTTCCGACTAGGATATAGAAAAACTAAGAAAATTTTGGATGATCAAACTTTTCAGATAATTATTTTCTCCAAGAAATACAACATATCAAATGTTACCATTAAGATAAAAAATAAGAAAAACTTACAGCTGCTTGTGTTAAACGCCTGTTTTTATTGATGATTGCATATATGAACAAATGGATGGTTGCATTGATGCATTTAGACCTTATGCCTAATAGTAATGTATAAAAGTGGCATTTTTCAAAGGATCTTGCTTGATGACTCCACCTTTTAAATAGCCCATTGGCAAACAGTAGTAATAAAACAAACACAACGCCATGAAAATCGTGTTTATCCTGTCACTTGCATACAAATCGGTCCAATAACATGGTGCCGTGTAAATGTTAGTTTACTAGGATAGTAGACCACGTGATTTTTATCTACAGTCAGTTGCTCATGTGACCGCGAAAACGAACTTCTTTTCTATATTCTGCAATGTCAGAGGAAAAGCACAAATACTGCTTCAGTATATTTTCAATAGACCGCAACCAATCGAACACAACAATCACTCGCCCATAAACTCCCACCAATCTTTATAATCATGACACTGGCAAAACAATCGACGTGAACATTTACATGTGATGTGAAAATCTTACCCCACCCGCAAATGCTAGAAATTGTGTTACTCGTCGATAGTTTATTCCATTTCTTTGGTGTATGACAAAATCTCATTTACAACAGAAATGAATGATCACTTTGCCGGTGCAGTTCTGAACATCTAACACTATCGAGATGAATTAAATCCATTTAACAGTACTGTAGCGTTGTTTGTAGACACACGTGATCTTGAATATGACCTGCGTACTGTACTCAGTGACTTGCGGAATAATTGTTACATCATCAGATAATGTTTGAGACTGATCCATGTTTATGCACCTTAAAAAGCTTTTTTATGGTTAGAATTGATAATTAAGTATTAAAATGCAATGACGTTGAATATAAACGTATTGAAAAAAGTTTAACAGTTTTGGGAGCGATTTAAACATGGATACCGAGTGTGATGACGTCAACAGGGAAAAAAAGTTGCCCCCTTTCTTTTAAAGATACTTAATTAATTAATAAAACAAAGTAACAGGATAAAAAGAATACTAGTAAGTGCCGTGGATGGAGAAAGTTTATCTGGCTCGGCTATGGATTTTATCGGGTTCGTCTTCGGCTCAACCGATATATTCCACCGCCTTGCCAGATTAACTTCCTCCATCCACCGCACTAACCTAGTATTCTCTATTTATATTACATCTGCTATGCTTGTCCCTTTACCGATACAGCCTTAACATTCATTTATTCTATTTTATACGAGTCTTTCTAGAATCCTTCGATTTAAAAAAGGTAGGATAAAGATATATGACTTTGCGTAAATCAGACAATCAGTTAGAATAAAACAAACGCTATGACGATTGAAGAAAAAATATATCTTTAATGCTGATTTCTTCTTTTTAAATGAAGTAGGAAAATAAATATGTCTTAGTGTGAAACAGTAAATGATTATAAGGCTATAGTCGTTCAACGATTTTTGATGTTTTATCTTCTGCTTTAACAGTTGCCATTTTAATTAGTATTAGATCGACTTACAAAAGGCTTAATTATGAAATACCCGTTAATGATAGTATGTATATGTTTATGTTTACGGTTCGGACTTGGTACGGGATATTAGCTCCGATAGGCCAGGTTCGACACAGAGACCGTTGGTCCAACCCAGGAGCAGGGTGGAAGCGGCTTTGTTGCACGCGAATATATGATATATGTAATTACAGATGCTGCAAAAGAGCAAAGTCAAAGCCTTGCTGCTTATATAAGTAACGAAACGATGAGAGATAACAGAAGTATAGTCGTTCATAACCCTGATTCAAATACTACTGGGTTAACTGTGCTCTTTTATAACGCTCCTCGGGTTGCCCAGTATATCAACATCAAAAAAGATACAGCAAAAGACGTGATGACTATTTGTGAAGTAGAAGTATTCGAAGCAAGTAAGAAGGCATACTCTGTACAGTATTCTTGATTTGAGACATCTTTGTGAGATAAAAATGATATATGTTACTACTTTTTTGCTCAACATGATTATTGTCAAATAACTCATTGTCTTTCCAAGAACTATCCTTCGTTTAAAAGCTTCGGGAATCGACAAGCTTAAATTGTTATGTGTAAAAACTTAAGACAATTGCAAGGAAATATTAGATGCTTTCAAGAGTTCGTCTTGCCTCTTTTATTTGTGAATATGAAATTTTATACATATGTTTTTTAAAGAACTACCAAAAGTGTCAGTAATTCTATTGGACATTGGACAATTTAGGCTCAAGGTTACAAGTTTCTGTTTTAATTAAATTACCGTTTGGTGTTGGTCATTATGAATACTATCTCCCTTTAAAAATTAACATTAATCTTAGGTCCATTCATCGAAATAAATGTTTCTAGGGTACAAATTGAAAAATAAGCAATGTTTTTTTCATAGGAGTGCATGCTTGGCATGTCTTGACTTCAACATGGTTCTTTTATACACACATGATAAAATTAAAACAACATAGATTTTTAAAATTATGACAGAATGCTCTTCTGGATATTTTGGTGACAAGTGTTTGCGAAGATGTCATTGTAAGAACGAATGTGAAGTTATTTCTGGCAACTGCACAGTTTGTGAGCCGGGTTGGAAGCCGCCTACTTGTGAAACTGGTATATATATTTTTTAAATTATCAGTATTTTGTATACAAATCTCCCCATCATCAATTATTATACCAGTTCGGTATATATATATTCAAAGTGTTATCTGGGACGGCAAGATCTAAGATTTATAACAATTACAAAACTTCAAAGACTGTTGTGGGTAAGAGTTGTCTTTTTTTTGTGAGAGAGTTCCTGCGGTATAGGTCTCCACCTCTCAATGAAAATATGTTGGGTTCGGTCCACACCAGGGATTACTTATACAAAATTATCCAAAAGAATAACAAAACTGGTTTAAACCAATGAATCGGATTCGAGAGTAATTCAAACACTTGAAATTATTACTGTTTTCACTTGATATATGTTATTATTGAGAAGCCACTGAGAATATGTTAATGTTTAAGAACATATTTGTGGATAACAGCTACAAAAAGACCAAATGTGGCCGAAACTGCAACACATTTATTTCTGCAATGTTTTTTTTTTTTATTATTTGCATTCTGTATATTTTCTTTGAAATCTTTATGATACCAGTTTGTTCTGACGTTAATTGTGTAAAATGAATCAAGACCCTTGACTGATTCCCGTTTGCATCTTCTAAACACAACCTAAAATAAAAGTTAATTACTGTTACCAAACATCTAAAACAACGTTGATGGTTCATTAAATTTTGTTACAGTCTGTACACAGGGCTATTATGGACAAAATTGCAGTAAGAAATGTTCACAGAATTGTAAGGATAATAAATGCAACGCAGAGGACGGCAACTGCGTACTAGGATGCAAACCAGGATTCGATTTTACAATAAACGAGAATTGCTCAACAGGTAATTTATTTCCTCAACACCATTGTGTTGTCCATTTGAATATTCGTATGCACATTCAAATACATAAAGTTTAACATGATTTTGATAATTATGCGTTTGTCTTGAATTAGATTATACTGGTACATGTTTTATAATGTGATTGCTTCAAAAATAGCCGAGCTATAGCGCATGCATTGACAGAGGCTAAATTGAATACATAATAATTGTACTCATCAAAATTGAGTAAAAAATAAACTTAATTGATTCCCCTTTGGGATCTTCTTTAAATAATTTAACTAATGCTTTTTTGTACCAAATATTTAGAACTACTTGAAAAGTCTGTTGAGTTTTGTTACAGTTTGTACACAAGGCAATTATGGAAAAAATTGCAGCGGGGAATGTTCACAGAATTGTAAGGATAATAAATGCAACGCAGAGAACGGCAACTGCGTACTAGGATGCAAACCAGGATTCGATTTTACAATAAACGAGAATTGCTCAACAGGTAATTTATTTCGTTAACACCATTGTGTTGTCCATTTGAATAATCGTTTCACATTCAAATGCATAAACATTATTTTGATAATTATGTGTTTGTCTTGAATTAGATTATACTGATATATGTTTTATAATGTCATTGCTTCAGAAATAGCAAATCTATAACGCATGTATTGAAGCTAAATTTTTTTTTCTTAAAATTGAGAACATAAAAAATGTACTCACCAAAATGGAGTAAATTAAATAAAACCCTTTACTGATTTTCCTTTGGGAAGTTCTTTACATTACCTAACAATGATTTATGTTTTTACCAATAATCTTGAACTACGTGAAAACTTGTTGAATTTTATAACAGTCTGTACACAAGGCAATTATGGACAAAATTGCAGCGAGGAATGTTCACACTATTGCAAGGATGATAATTGTAGCGCAATGGACGGCAATTGTGCGCTAGGATGCAAACCAGGATTTGATTTTGAAATAAACAATAACTGCTCGTCTGGTAGGTTACTCCATCAATGCCAATGTTTTATTAGTGGAATATTCGTGTCAAAATGTATATGCATAAACATAACGTTAATAAATGAAAAACAATTAAGACTGAGGTTATACATTTATTTGTTTTATTTTAATGAGACAGTTAAAAAAAGACAAAATATGGCCTAATCTGCAACACATATGTTTTGGCAATTTGTATTTTCTTTGAATTCATTATGATGAAAGTTGATTTCCATTTCAATGGATTAAAATAAATCAAAACCCTAATATATCTCTCTATTGTATCTATTAAACAGAACAAAAATAAAGCTTTTTTTCAAAACATCTAGAAAAATTATTATGGTCTATTAAATTTTGTTACAGTCTGTACACAGGGCTATTTTGGACAAAATTGCACTACAAAATGTTCACAGAATTGTATGGATAATAAATGCAACGCAGAGGACGGCAACTGCGTACTAGGATGCAAACCAGGATTCGATTTTACAATAAACGAGAATTGCTCAACAGGTAATTTATTCTGTTAACGCCTTTGTGTTGTCCATTTGAATATTCGTGTGCATATTCAAATACATAAACATGACTTTGATAATTGTGCGTTTGTCTTGACTTAGATTATACTGATACGTGTTTTATAATGTGATTGCTTCAAAAATAGCCGAGCTATAGCGCACGCATTGACAGAGGCTAAATTGAATACATATATATTGTACTCATCATAATGGAGTTAATTTAAAAAAAAACTTTATTGATTCTCCTTTGGGAGCCTCTTTTAATATTTTATCTAATGTTTTTTGTTTGTTTTTTGTACAAAATATTTAGAACTACGTGAAAAGCTGTTGAATTTTGTTTCAGTTTGTACACAAGGCAATTATGGACAAAATTGCTGCGGGGAATGTTCACAGAATTGTAAGGATAATAATTGCAACGCAGAGGACGGCAACTGCGTACTAGGATGCAAACCAGGATTCGATTTTACAATAAACGAGAATTGCTCAACAGGTAATTTATTCTGTTAACGCCTTTGTGTTGTCCATTTGAATAATCGTTTCACATTCAAATGCATAAACATGACTTTGATAATTATGCGTTTGTCTTGACTTAGATTATACTGGTACATGTTTTATAATGTGATTGCTTCAAAAATAGCCGAGCTATAGCGCATGCATTGACAGAGGCTAAATTGAATACATATAAATTGTACTCATCATAATGGAGTAAATTAAAAAAAAACTTAATTGATTCCCCTTAAGGAGCTTCTTTAAATAATTTAACTATTGCTTTTTTGTTTTGTACCAAATATTTAGAACTACGTGAAACGTCTGTTGAATTTTGTTACAGTTTGTACACAAGGCAATTATGGACAAAATTGCAGCGGGGAATGTTCACAGAATTGCATGGATGATAATTGCAGCGCAGAAGACGGCAACTGCGTGCTAGGATGCAAACCCGGATTTGATTTTGCAATAAACAATACCTGTTCATCTGGTAAGTTACTCCATTAATACCAATGTTTTGTTCGTGTCAAAATGTTTATGCATAAACATAAGGTAAATAAATGAAAGGTTTACAAGAGGTTATACATTTATATGTTTTGTTTTAATGAGACAGCTACAATAAGACAAAACATGGCCAAATCTGCAACAATTATGTTTTGGCAAAGTTCGTTTTTTTATTTAAAATCATTATTTTTTATTATTAATAATATAATAAAATCATTATTTTTAAAGTTGCTTTCCATTTCATTGATTTATTTAATCAAAAACCCAAATAAGATTCCATTTGCTTGTTTTGAACAAAACCTAGTTTATGATTTAATTATTTTGTTCTAACAATTAGAACAACTTTTTTCGTCAATTGAAATTGGTTACAGTCTGTACATAGGGCTATTATGGACAAAATTGCAGTAAAATTGTTCACATTATTGTAAAGATAATAATTGCAACGCATAGAACGGCAACTGCGTACTATGATGCTAACCAAAATTCGATTTTGCATTGAACATTAGTTGCTCATTGGGTAATGAATTTCGTTAACGCCAATGTTTTGTCCATTGGAATTATCGTGTGCACATAAATATGAAATAACTTGACCTTAATAATGATTGTTATCTTTGTCAAGACTGAGGTTTTACTGATAATTGTTTTGTAATGTGACAGTTACATGATATATAGCCAATCTTTTACACATTCTTTGAGGCAAAATTAAATCATCTGACAAATCAGTAGAATAAAAGTTTGATCTAAACAAAATGGAGTATAATAAATTAAAACCCTTAATTGATTCCCCTTTTGAATCTTTTTACAGAACCTAACGTATGATCTTTTATTTTTATTAAATATCTACAACTACTTGAAAAGTCTGTTGAACTTTGTTACAGTCTGTACACAAGGCTATTATGGACAAAATTGCAGCGAAATATGTTCACAGAATTGCATGGATGATCATTGCAGCGCAGAGGACGGCAACTGCGTGCTTGGATGCAAACCAGGATTTGATTTTGCAATAAACAAGAACTGCTCATCTTGTAAGTAATTCCGTAATTTTTTGTTCCCTGTAATATTCGTGTCTTAAGTTATATCCATACATTTGACGTTAATCATTGAAAAGTTTTCAGGACTGAGGTTATACATATATATATGGTTTGTTTAATGAGACATCTACAAAATGAAAAGAAAACGTGGCTGAACCTGCAACACATTTATTTTTAAGAGTTTCATCGTACCTTTAAATCTTTATGATTAGAGTTTGTTTTCATATAAATGGTATGAATTGATTTAAATGTTCAAAACTCTGAATTGATTCCCGTTTGAATCTTCTGAACAGAACTTGCATTATAATATGTAAGTTTCACCGAACATCTAGAACTACGTACTTAGTCTGTTGAATTGTGTTACAGTCTGTAACGAAGGCTATTATGGACAAAATTGTAGCGCAAATTGTTCACAGAATTGTATGAACGACATTTGCAACGCACAGGAAGGCAACTGCGTGCTCGGATGCAAACCAGGATTTGATTATGCAAAAAACAAGAACTGCACATCGGGTAATTTCTTCTGTTAACGCCAGTGTGTTTTTTTTTTTCATTTAAATATTTGTGTGCAGGGTTATAGACATAAGCATAACTTAAATTAATTAAAAATTTGTCAAGAATGAGGTTACACTGATATATGTTGTGTAGTGTGACAGCTATAACACATTTATTGAGGCAAATTTGTATGTTTTTACAAACAGATAACAGAAAAAAGATAGTATCAGCAAAATGGAGTTAAACCAAAATCGATATCCCTTTAGGATCTTCTAAATAGAATATAAATTATGTTTTTCTGTTTTTACCAAATGTTTATAACTACTTGAAGAGTTTGTTGAATTTGTTACAGTTTGTACTCAAGGCTATTATGGACAAAATTGCAGTACAAAATGTTCACAGAATTGTATGGATAATAAATGCAACGCAGAGAACGGCAACTGCGTACTAGGATGCAAACCAGGATTCGATTTTACAGTAAACAATAACTGCTCATCGGGTAAGTTACAAACACACAAAATGTTGCCAACACTGCAACATATTATTTTTTGAAAAGATTGTATTTTCATTAAAAGAATGTGATGTTTGTTCTCATCTTAATGGAGTAAAATGAATCATAACCCTTGATTCATATTTGCATCTTCTGAACAGACCTTATTGTTATTTATTTATTTTTACCAAACATCTACAACATAGTTTGTGATCAGTTGATTTTTTTATTATTTCGGCTGTACAGAAGTCTATTATGGACGAAGTTGCAGCGAAGACAGTTCATAGAAAATACAAAATACGGCCCAATCTGCTACATATTTGTTTTGGCAAAATAATAAAATCTTTAAATCACTATAATTATATTTGGTTTTCATCTAAATGGAGTTTATTTTAAAAAAACACTCTTTATTCCCATTGTGATAAAAAAAATTACCAAAGCGGTATACTTTTTGTACAACTTGTATCCTGTATGATAATGTTAAAAGTCACTTTACATTCAAATCAAAATTATTGTAAGTATCCTGGGTTCTACCTTGATAGTACAAGCGTGTGTGAACAATATAAAAGAGCCACAAAGTTACAAAACTGATGGACATAGCACGGGTTGCTGTGCAGAAGGTTACACTGGATATAAATGCAACAAAGGTTATCTTACCGCTTTGAGTTTCCTATCATTTACCTGTGCATGACTTGTTGTAGAGCTCTCAGCCTTCGTATGCACATTTTATATGGTCAGTAGATGCCCTGTGCTTTTTTTTGCTCGACAAAACTCGGCGCTGCCGACGGGCGACAAATCAAATTCGGTGAACTATGTAAAGATGTGTGAGGTGCATAAATGTTGTAAGGCGTAAACAAATCCAGGCTGTTTTATGTTTTCAAGAATGTCCCACTGGTAGCTATGGCGACAAGTGCTCCATCAGTTGCAGCCAACATTGCATTACAAAAGAGTGTCACCATGACAGTGGGGTATGCAACAATGGATGCCAGCTTGGTTATAATTTTCAGGTCGACTCAAAGTGTAAAACTCGTAAGTATTAGTTTGTTTTTCCTGTTAATGTAATAATTGTTTTCTTTAGAAAAAACAGAATTTGCGTTTAAAATGCACTTTGATAAAAGAAGGTAGTATGGCAAGAGAAAATAGCGGATGTACATGCGTATGATCTTACGCGTTTTCACTGCACCCATCTGTTTCAATTATGTACGTCATAACAAGTCGTATGAAGGAAGACTTACATGAGCTCCTTATAGCTACTTCATTAACAGTTTGTTATATTCTGTATAAAACCATGAGCCTAAAACGCCCAGTTGATATGTCTATATATCTGGTTACTGCGGCACCACTTCTAATTAAGATTTTAAGATTGAGAATATGGAAAGAAATAAAAAAAAATTGAGGCGAATGTCGTCCAAATGCTATTATTGACAAGGTGTTTGTCCCGTTGGATGTACAAAGGAACGTTCTGATTAGATTGGAGTTGTAGACTATAAACCGAATATCGATGACATTTCAATAGTCCCAATTTTGCACCAGTCACATGGATAACAGTTTATTTGTTGTACCAGTGTCTTCTTTAAATAATGTTGTATTTTTTTAAAGAAAAGCAGTGTCCGGTTTAAGTTTTAAAATCCAGTACAAAGGATAAACAAATGATATCTAACTCAATAGTAACGTTAAATATGATTTTGTCTTAATTGAACATATAGTGAATACTTATACGTTAAATCACTGAGAAGTGGAATAAAAGAGAATATCTGTCGGACCGAAATATGAATTGATAACATTGATAATATTGTCTTATCAAGATTCAGATTTAAATAAAGTTTCAGTTCTCGAAACACAGTTAAAACACAATTTTCATAGTCATTAAATGGATATTGTTGTAGATATTCATATATGAGACGTTGTTTGTAAAGAAAACGCACACACACACACACACTATAAATACAATCTTTAAGAATGTAATATTTTTATCTGTATGCAATCTGTAATCAAACAGCTAAGTATACATGGAACCGACAAATCGTATGGAAACGAAATCAAATGTGATGGATACCCATCAATAGTCTTAGGGCATGTTAGCTTAGGAGATAACTCTGCATGCTGACACTGCTATATGCTTCTATACAAGGTTTATATTTGCTTTTATGAAAATTGTGTTTGTCCCTGTATCTCGTCTTAAATATGAACGTCAATAAGACGATTTGTCGCAGGATATAGGGCAGTCTACGCGAATGTTCGTAGGACAGAACGAAATGTCCGGTACATTTCAATATTCAAAATTTCCACTCTGGTCGATCACAATGTCCGTCACATTATTTATTTTCCTTGAATTTACTTTGAGTTTCTATTCGATAGTTATCGTAAATGTTAAGTGTTATTATTAACTATTATATCCTCGTTACACACATGAAATTGTAATATCCGGAAATACCCATAAACTCATTGATCAAAGAAAATTTGCAAAAATGTTTGTAAATAACATAACTAATTTTAAATGCTCGGGTTCTGTATTTATTTAATCCTTAAGGTGATTCCAAGCAATGATCTTAATTTAAATTTGATGATCGATGCCATGCTGAAATCCTTAATTCCCAATTCGAATGGCTTTTATATATGTTTTCTTTAATACAAAAACGTCTGGAGCAAACAAATATTTCAAGTAAATAACCTGTATGTATATATTTGATTTAGTAACATTTCATTGTACATGGCATAGCTCCAGGTGTTTATGCACATTGAGTCATGAGCCGGGTGTTATAGTTTAGACACATTAATATAGAACAATTAACAAAATACATAATTCAATTAAAATGCCAATAGTTTTTGTTGAAAATACATTCATAGAAAGTAAGTTGAATAATTATGTTATTTCTGTAAAACAGGGGAAATAACTGTATTTTAATTCATTATTAACATTATTCATTAAAAATCATCACATGAAACTTCGAACACATGTTGCAAGAGAAACGGGCACGTGAAAAGCAAGGCCCTAAACTCTGTCCGAAATAATTGTTGAATGAAGCCCCTATTTGACTGACTTAACAACCAACAGCCAAGCGTATGTTTTTGTTCTACGGCACTCTTTACTTTATTATTGTTTACTTCAACATTATCTTAGTCTGCAGCTAAATCCAAATTAGCAGCTCAGGCAAGAAAAGCTTCTTTTTTTTTAATTAAAAATTCTCAGTTGTCATTTGGTACGTTTAATCATAATGAATTTTTTAAACTTTTTGATACAATGGTCTCCCCGATACTGACATTTGGCTCAGAAATTTGGGGATTCAAGGAATGTAATGAGAGTAAAAAAGTACAGCTTTTCTTTTGTAATATTTTCTCGGAGTTAAGAGTTCTGAAAATAATTGTGTGGCTTGAGGAGAATGTGGTAGATTACCAATGTTCACTATTTATGTCACGAAATGTGTAATATATTGGTGCAAAGTATTACAAATGCTTAAAAAGAGATTCCCTAGAAATTCATATATTATGATAAAAAATCTTGATAGTTTAGGTAGGCGTACATGGGATACTTACATAAAAGAAATAGTGTTTACATATGGCTTTGGGTATGCTTGGATTGCCCAGGATGTGGGAGATATAAATATATTTATGTGTCAATTTAAATTAAGAATTGCTGATTGTTCTAGACACACATGGCTTTGTGATGTAAATAATTCCTTACGTTATGATACTTATAAATGCTTTAAGTCTTTATTGAATGTTGAAAGATACCTTAATATCAGTTCACCGTTTCCTGTACGAAAATCATTGGCTAGATTTAGAACATCTAGTCATAAACTCCATGATATTGAAATTGGTCGATTTTTTGTATTAATAGAAGTGATCACTTTTGTATTTATTGTTTATTGGATAAAGACATACTTGTTATTGAAGATGAATATCATGTATTTTTCAAGTGTTCAAGATTCAATGACATCCGGGAAAATTATTTGTTCTTTTGGTATCGTGGAAATACTGACATTGTTCATTTCTATAATATGACGGCATCGGAAAATGTTACCCATATTAAATCCATTGCTCTTTACATTCATAAACTCATGTTAGCTATAGATAACACTTAACTTGCTAACCAAGAGACACAACTCTTATTTAGTTATATATATGCATTTTGTTATATTTGATATGCATTGTAACATGTATTATGGGCTGGAGGCCTTTCATTGAATAAACTTTCGTTCATTCGTTCTTTACTTTATTATTATTATTATTTATTATTTTATATTAATAAAACATAGTAACATATACTTATTAACTGTGACATATGCTGTAATATTATAAAAATATCCTTATTGAACGAGGCGAAAGCTGCATATTATACAGCTAATAAGAAAATAACTGTTTTATTACATGATACCGCAAGATATATTATGACGTCATATGCTAATCTGGTTCCAGTCTTTAAAGTAGAAGTAGAAAATGTAAATAGACTAATTGTAAAGAGCTTAACAAAATAGAAATGTATTTACGTAAACTGTACAATTACTTGTGACATATAAACATATATTTAAACACATCAGACTACAAGATAAAAGGTAACAATACATGATATGACTGGATCAAACAATAAATCTCTAAACATTTCAAAAGGTTAAGAATCAAGAAAAGGTCAAGCATGTTCACGTTACATAAAATATTGGTGAAAATAGTGTGTAAGTAAAACAATGTTCAATGGTTACATCATCAAAATATCGGGATAAATCTGAGACAAAATATCTCACTGCATTAAATGTAATGTGTGTGTCATTGATGTTCGTATATTCATGTACTTGACATCAATATCTCAGTCTTCTTTGATGAAAGTAACTGTACAATCTTAAATATTTATTGTCCTTGTAAGCCTTTTCCAAACATACTTTGAAATACATTTGCCAACCAAGTTCTATTTGTATTAAATCCTGTTGTCATATGTTATATTTATAAAATAACACATGTTTGAACAAATAGCAATACTGTCTTTATCTCCAGCTTGCAATAACGGATTTTTTGGATACAACTGTTCTTCACCGTGCCATTGCATTGACTCTGATTCCGTGTGTGATATCAGATTAGGAAATTGCTCTACAGGTTGTTCGTTCGGATATGGAGGACGTAACTGCAGTTTAGGTGTGAAATTTAATAAAAACAAACAGTAGCATAATGATGTAAAAAATATTTAGTATTTCCATTGGAGTATTTAGCGGGCTAAAAGGATATGTTTTATAAATATTCATTGAGAAAAGTCATGATCTGTAGCATAATGTCGTGAATGTTTAGATGGAATATGCTTGAAGCATCAATACATTTATATCAATCAAGCAATATGTTCTCGAAGACTGCTAAGTTCCATTACACTTCATTAAAATGCTTGTTTTAATTAGCTTAGTAGGTACAATTTTATACATTTCAGCTCTCACTGAAGATAACAGAGATCAGGAAGCTTCTAACGCCGGTGCAGTAGCTGGAGGTGTAATCGGAGCGCTTTGTGGTGTCGCTGTCATTGTCGGTGTGGGGTTTTTCTTCTACAGAAGAAGACTTAGGTAAGCCATGGTCACGCTGATTTTGTTCTGTAATAACTGAGAATTAATTGTGACTGGACTCAACTTTTCGAATAACAAAGAATGATAAACCACAAGTTTATTTTAATATTTCAGAAAACCGCAAACAACAGAATCAAGTAAAGCGTACGAAAACATCGAGTTTAATGCACAAAAGCAAACCGTTTCAAATTCGTTAAAGCACAGTCCTGCAAAAACATCAGAAAGTAAGTAAATATTAATATTGAATTTAAACAAGATTGGCACGTCTACAAAATCGTTCTAAAAGAGACAATCAAAGCACAGAAATGTTATATTTAAGATTTTCATTATCACAGTCCCTTTCTGAATTAAACTTATGGTTTAGGATCTCACTTTCAGAAGCAATTCAAAATATTCCAGGATCAAACACATTTACCACATACTGTTTCATGTTAGAGTATAGCACAAAACAAACATATTTCAGTTCAACACACCACGGACACCGATGTAAATTACTATGTGTTTAAAAATAACATACCTGGCATACAGATTCACAAGCTTTGGGATTACATCAGAGAGAACAAGAAGAACAGAGGACAACACTTTAAAGACGAGTTTGCAGTAAGCTTTGAAAACGTGTTTCAATTGTTTTTCATAAAGTCATGTGATTTGTTTGATTCATTTGTAATTGTTATATTGTCCTTAGGATAAAATAAAACATGCATACGTGGGAATGTAAATTATTCTAAGTAAGATTATTCCATGTTGGTTTTTCCCCATTTTTATAAAAAATGTAGTTATCAAGTTGGCTGTGTGTATGCAAGATTAAAATAGTAAAGAGTGACTAATCGTTCTCAAAACTTATGTATTATGGCAATTTAAAAGTACTACAGTACATATCTAGAAATAATTTACTAAAACTCTAAATTTCTAGAATTGTTAGAAATATGCACAAATGGTGTAACATTAGATATGGATATAGGATCCTTAGTATAATTGCTGCAAAGGTAAGTGTGTATGTTAGAGAGTGCGCACGCGCGCGCGCGTGTGTGTGTGTGTGTTTGTGTTTGTGTGTGCGTGTTCATGTGCGTGCGTGTTGAAGTAATGATAAAAACATGTCCTGTTTTGTTTCTGATTTTTGTTTAAGTGTTATCATCTTGTTCTGTGGCAGCGTTTGCTTGAAATATTAACAAAAACAGAAAACACAATCCAGAATAATTAAAGTGTCGTAATATTTATGATTAAAAATAACATATCTTTTTCTGGTCCACAGAAGCTTCCAACAGGGCTTGTTCATAAACACGAAGTGGCTGGAAGGGAAGAATACAAGGGTAAAAATAGATACAGGGAGATGTATGCATGTAAGTTTCGATAGGCGAGTAAAACTTAAAACTATTTATTACACAAAGGAGCAACTTGAGCATACCAAAATATGCCATTTGGACATGTATAAAAAGGAAGCATGGAAAAACTATTAATGCAAGGAAAAAAATGATACAGTAAGGGATACGCAAGTAATGTTAAAGTGAGAAAGAAGAGCAAGATGGTGTACTTAGAAAAAGTAAATGGGAATTGTTTAACTAATAAGAAGGCCTGGTGGAAAAAGTACATTTTCTAACCATTTCAATTGAAAATAACAACATTATGCTTAGATACCTGGATACTCTCACTTGAAGTATGATATTAACACATTCGTTACTATTTGATTTAATGCAATAATTCCTCATAATTCTCGTAACTCCAGACTTCATTCTTCTAAATGTATACACCAAATAGGTTTTGGAAGGTTTGGTCGCCATAACGAACACTAGTTTCTTTTTAAATTACCTTGGTGAGAAAGATGACTTCGTCCTAGCCGGAAACAAATATGTTGCAATTAATTTCATTATTGTCTTGTCACTCATACGTTTTCTGGTTATGTTTAGATGACCACTCTCGCGTGCCGTTACAGAAGGAAAGGGATGGCGACTGCGATTACATTAATGCGAGCTACATTGACGTAAACTCATTAACCTCTCTTAAAATAAATCGAAAAATAACATGCCCCTTGTTATTAACATTTAACAAATTCTTAGCAGAAGCCAACACCATATTTTAATACTTTAACTGATACAATTGTTTCTATTTTGTATTGACAGGGTTATTGCAAAGCTCAAAAGTTTATCGCTTCTCAAGGTAACACACAACTACGTTTTTATTCGACGTTTCATTAATTGACACAAACGTTAGGCCACATGACAGTTATCATTGTAGCTCGGGTCAAATACAAACAAAAAATATTTATCTCAAAGTTTATGATATCTCTCTGTTTTCATATAACATTGTTGTCTTCTTTATGTTAAACTTTGCAATAATTGACTATTGACATACTATTTTAATGCTTCGTCCTTACTCCTATTCTTGAGTAAAGGTCCAACGAATAACATGATCGACGATTTCTGGCGAATGGTCTGGCAAGAGAATGCAGAAAAGATTGTAATGCTTACTAACCTGATTGAAATGGCGGCGGTAATATCAACTTGAATAACTCTCTGATAAGTTGCTTATCAATGATTGTGTTAACGTTCTGTATATTGTATTTTTTAATTATACTAAATTCAATACCACGCCATTAACAGTTGCTAAAAAGGTACTGGTTGGTATGTAATATATCAATATCAATATGGAAGTTTGAACCGAGACCAACTAAAATTGGTATTTTAGATTATATTGAAGGTTCCCATTTTCATTATTATGTCAAATATATTTTGCATACATATGAAAAGTAACTAAAAGTATGCCATTCTTAACATGACAAATCCTTTGCAGTGTTGTTCTGTTTGCAATCACATCAATTATCATTTAACGTGGATAATTTCAGTTTAAAATCATATTTATCATAATATAATTTTATTCTTGCATTTATACTTATTTTAGGAATGCTGCAAATTGATACATTGTACATGTTGCTTATATTATATCAGATAAAGTGTCTTCAATATTGGCCGGAAATGGATCAAACCTGCTCCTTCGGCGGAATCGACATATCCATTATTGCTGTGAAGAAGTTTCGAGATTATGAAATAAGAACATTAATTGCTAAAAAGGTTTGTTCCAAAATTTTAAGGAGTTAATACTATTTAAATTTCTTAGTTATAGTCATCAAATGTAGTTGTTTTTCTCACACGATTCTCATTTTGTTCATGGTTTCAGTGACCGTTACGACGTATACTTTTTTCCAGGCCAAATGCAAATCCAGGGAAATTCAACAGTATCATTTTAAAGCCTGGCCGGACAAAGATGTACCTGACAATGGATGGTGTCTGGTTGAATTTTTGACTGTTGTTGAAACACAGTCTACAAATGCACCAATCATAGTACACTGCAGGTATCAATAAAGTTTTAATACGTCATGCCTTCTGAATAATTATACTAAAAATGAACATTAGCATGTGTTATTACAATCATAATGTTAAGACCTTGACCTTACATTCAAAATGAACCTTCTATCTAAACAGTTGGAATTTATATTTAAAGTGCCGGTGTGGGGCGGACAGGCACGTTCGTTGCTCTTGACAACCTGTTAGAACAAGCAAAGTATGAAGAATGTGTTAAACCTTTGGAGATGGTTATAGCCCTGAGGCGGCAACGAGTCAACATGGTCCAGACAAAGGTCGGCTTTAAACCATATTAGATAATGATTTTATACGTACAGGCTTGTCTTTGTAGATTGTTCATATCATTATGAAACACCATGTTAATGGTTATATTACTATTTGCGTAGAAGACGAGTTGTTTTGACATCTGATGTGGTATTTGGATTTACTTTGAAGAGACTTTGGAGAGTCATGAATGTTCGAGTTTCAGAATTGCCGAGTTCTGGTTTGATTATATGTCCTTGTATGTTAGTCCATGTTATGTAAATTTATCATAATTCTCCCATAGGATCAGTATATATACTTGCACGAAGCACTTGCCGAAGCTCTGCTGATGGGCACAGATCACATCTGGCATAGACAGTTTGAAAATGTCCATCCCTTCATGATCGCAAAGGAAACTGGAGAAGAACAGTCAAGACTTGTTAAACAATTTCAGGTAGAATGATTTTACCACTAAGTTAACAATGAATCTAAAAAAAATGTTTTTATTTTTAAAAAAACAACAAATAAGGTAAGGAACTTGTTAAAGGCTTTTGATTTTATTGTTTGGTTTCTTGTTTTTTATTAGTTTAGTTCGTGTGTGTTAGCTCAATTATATAGACCTAAATCCGTTTATTTGCTAGTTACCAGTACCATTTTTATTGATGTTATCTTTATCCAAGGTTATGTTAAACAAACTAATTACAGTTGATTGAAAAAAGCCTTACAAATGAAGCCGAGCAGGTGCAGAATGAGCCAGTTTATGGAAACGTGGAAACAATAACTTCAGAAAGTATGAGTTAGATGAGTTTAATGTGTGTTTAATATGTGTCCACTCTGATATCCCTTTTAAAATAATTAAACCAAAAATATAAAATGACACATTTGTACATTTACACAGCTGTGAAAAGCAGTCATATTATCAATATCTGTTGCTTCTGAATTAAAGTTGACGCATACAGTCCGAAATTGAAGAATCTTGGTTCAAATTTTACACAACAGTTCGGCGCAAACCTTTTGCCAGTAAGTATCCAGCGAACTAACTAAGTTTGCTGTTTGATCTGTTTCAAATAGCATTGCCCGGTTATATGGTGTGCCAAATTGTTTGTATCCAAACGAAGTATTTGTACAATGTTTACAAATGTATTGAAAAAGTTTTCCAACCATTATTCATTAGACTGAGATAATTTTATCATTATCAAAAAACACTACAACTATATGACTTATATATTTTAATGCGATCGATATGTGCTGTATAATGTCAACGTTGCCTCATTTAATGAGCTAGTTTTAGCATAAACATGTATATTCCAATGCAAATTTCATGCAGAATGGATAAATTAGATATCTCATTTCAATGTAATTTATAACGACAAGCCTTTTGCCAAAATATTGAATGCATATTAGCATACAGACATAAACAACTTCCCTTTCCACTATTCGTTCGGGTGTTCCTAGTACCAGATGCATATCTATTTTAAATGTGAATATTTTAGAACTTTTCCGGAAATAACACGTTTTTGATGTGTAAATCACCATGTGAAGAGCAGCTGGAAGAGTTTTGGTCTCTTGTTGAGGAGCAGCACGTGATCACCGTCATTATGCTGACCTCTACTTCCAACCGAGCACACCAGGTGTGGTTTAACACTTCAAATTAATTCCACAATGTACAAAACAACATAAATACATATCGAATCATTGGCGTATCCGGCCACAAAAGGGTGCTATCTTGTAACGACCCTTTGATAAATGTATAAAGTTTATTTTTACGATCCGCAAGCCATACTTCAGCAGCACATATAGTATAAAATAGTTAATGGTAATGACAGCTAATTGAAGTGCATATAGTATGGTAGTATTTTTTTATATTTGTGAAAAGAGAAAATGTACAATGTTTTAATCAGTTTCTGTTATAATATTTGTTTGGTAAAAAGGTGTTAACTTGTGAACACTAGATCAAGGAGAAGATTCCAGTAAGCGGCTGTTTTATTGGCCGGTTTAAGGCGGTAACCCCGACATGTATCTCATGATAAAATTTAATGTGTATGTCTGTCTTGGTTATTGAATGTGTCTCTTGTTTTTCGTGACTGCTGGGCCTTAACATTGTGTCCCTAAACAGGGTTCTTTTAATAGTTTGGCTATAAGGGTTTGTCCCTGTAGTTCCCATTGTATTAGTATAACGTTTTAGACACACCGCCGATAACGTAACTCTCTCTATTGCCTTAAAACTAAACATAGTAACAGAACAGTCACCTGTTGTTCCAATCTTTAACAGCACTAACAGGCAAGCGTCAAGTCAAATTGTTTGGTATATATTATAGACTTGTGAGTACATGGGCGGAAATGGAGGTGGAAAAGTTGGAAGATATTCCGTTAGCTTAATACAAGAACGGAAGAACAAAACATATAATGAAAGGAGCTTTTCATTTCGGGACGAGAACAATGAGGTGGTAATATAATGTAATCCAAAACATTAACATAATGTGTATACTTATTTCGAACACTTTAACACTATTCTTTTCAAGTGTACATAAGTATTTAATTGAATTTTATAATGTAAGAGAAATTTAGTATATATTTTTTAGTGTTAAAGTTAATATGCATATCCATTTAAGGACGAAGAATATCTGACAACAATAAAACAGTTTCAAATCAGCGGTTGGACTGAAGACGAAGCACTCCCGCCAATACAAAACATGTTGGACTGCCTCGATGCTGTCAGAAAGTGGCAGCCGCACCTAGCCGAAAACAGACCTGTTTTGATTCACTGCGAGTAGGTACCTTATTTAAGCAGTTGAATATGTGTTGCGTTTTTCAATTAAGTGTGTTGTGTTTTCTATTTCATTAATTCAATGTAGGCTCTCGTTTTAGTTATTGGCTATACGGAAGTGATTTGTTTTGCAATTGGACATGTCATTCGAATAAATCCTGATAATTGTAGAAAGAAAAAATATGTTTTAAACACATTTTGATATACACATATAATTTCATAACAAGGACGGGACAAGAGCGGAGTGGATTAATCGCAGTACTTTTGAATGAGCTTCATCGCATGGAAAAGACACGAGGTCAGATAAACATCGTGGAGACTGTGAAGACAATGAAACAGAGAAACAGGGACATCATACCTAATACTGTGAGTAACATTTGTATATTACATGTTTGCATTACATGTATTAATGTTTTGTTTTTTGTCATAAAGATTCCAATAAAGAAAACATTTATGTCAGGGACTGTGCAACTGAATCGTTTAACCATTTTTGTTATTGTTTGTTCTAAACTTACCTCAATTCAACAGTTTCGGTAGTTGATTTGCTCATCCCCAGCATGTAAAAACTGAATATTGTTTCGTCTATGGTTCTCACCACCTTATAAGTATTTCTCCACCTTATAAGTATTTCTAACTCGTTTGTCTTTGTTTTCAGGTCCAGTACAAATTCATTTACGATTCAATTTTGGAACATTCCAGGAGCATAACGGACTATGAGAACATTTAAAGAAAACCTGCAAAAGGTCTTGACTATTATAGGTTTTAGTACTGTAGTATGCTGTCCGAATATAAAGTATTTTTTAACGTTTTTATGGCGTTTACTTACAAAAAAACACAGATCATACTTCAATCGCATTGCTTCCTTTAAATTCTAAACGTGTGTGTGTGTGTGTGTGTGTGCGTGCGTGCGTGCGTGCGTGCGAGCGAGCGTGCGTGCGTGCGTGCGTGCGTGCGTGCGTATGTGCGTGCGTGTGTTTGTGCGTGTGTTTTATCATTAATAATCAGTTATTATTTTAAAGCATAACTTGTTTTGGTAATGGAAATCTTAAAACGCAATGCAACATGCTAATCATATGACATACTTATAAATGTTTAACGTTTGTAATCGTGACGATTTGATTTTTGTTTATTTGTTTTTTTATGGCTAGTTTTATTCCATTGCATGATTAGTCGTAAGTTTGGAAATCTTCTAATGCTAATCAAAATGCTAGCTATATGACATACACATGAATGTTTCACGTTTGTCATAGTGACCCATTGCATTTTTGTTCATGTGGTGTTGTTATTGTATGGATAGCCTACACGTATTGTATGGATAGCCTACACGTATTGTATGGATGACTGACACGTATTGTATGGATGACTTACACGTATTGTATGGAAAGCCTACCCGTATTGTATGGATAGCCTACACGTATTGTATGGATAGCCTACACGTATTGTATGGATGACTAACACGTATTGTATGGATGACTTACACGTATTGTATGGATAGCCTACACGTATTGTATGGATAGCCTACACGTATTGTATGGATAGCCTACACGTATTGTATTGATGACCTACACGTACTATATGGATGACTAACACGTATTGTATGGATGACTTACACGTATTGTATGGATAGCCTACACGTATTGTATGGATAGCCTACACGTATTGTATGGACAGCCTAACACGTGCTGTATGGATGACTAACACGTATTGTATAGATAACCTACACGTATTGTATGGATAGCCTACACGTATTGTATATATAGCCTGCACGTATTGTATGAATGACTAACACGTATTGTATTGATGACTTACACGTATTGTATGGATAGCCTACACGTATTGTATGGATAGCCTACACGTATTGTATGGATGGCCTACACGAAGCTATATAGGCTGTTTGATGGTCAGTTACTCAAGACGAAGAAATAATTTACGTACATTGTTTACAGAAGCCTACAAGAAGAAACTGTTATCCATTTGTTTGTGCTATACTTATAATCAGATTTTATGTATAAATGTTGTATGTCTTGAAATTGGAATTCTTTATTTTAACTTCGTACACGGAAAATAGCATTTACGTTGAATACATTATTGGTTACATAATAAATACACTATTCAAAGAATCTACTTCAACAAACATATTTTAAATGAACTACTAGTATATATCGCAGTATCGTACAAACTGAAGTATTTTGTGATGTAAATCTTGTACCGTTCGCTGGCCTGTTAAATGTTAAAACCCTACTGCAGAGATCTTTGACATTTGTTCTGAAATAATTTTTTAATAATAAAAACCTTGTTAACTGTTTGTATGCATGTGATTTCCCTGCAAATAATTGCGACGATTTGTCAATAAAAATACCAATCAAGACCCAGTTTCATAGTATAAATGGTTATGCTCAGCTGCTACAATGCTGTATAATCCCTCTTAATGATCTGAAAGAAGGTCGATGGCCGCCATATTGAAGAGAATTGAGGTCAACTTCCTGAATAACAAGAATACGAATGCATCATACCATTTTAGAGCGGTATAATATTCGCATATAAGTATTCGCATTGGTCGCTGACCACTGTCTTAAAAAAAAAACAAGAGCACTGAATAGTAACAACGATAAAATTGTGTTATAGAAATTGTCTTAGAAGTGGTTCCAAGCCCATTTTGTTTGTGTGTAGTTTTTTTTTCTTTTCGTTATATTAATTTTTTAACCGAAAGAAAAGTGGCAAACACTATTGTCGAGAACCCCAATATAGACAACTGAATGGTACAAAGTACGTCTAATGAACGCTTGACACTCCCTGTCAAGCAATCCACTACATGGTAATATAATTGGTAGGTATTGACAACCATAAAATAGGTTCAGCTTCACAAGGACTAAACGTGTTACTTCTAAGTACATATCAAGAGTTAAAGGGCTTATCAAAACAGCTGTACAAAAATAGAAGCAATGTGAGCATTGCCCCTGAACTTGGAACACCTGAATGTGTATCAATAACAACTCGTGACCGATCATATACGTACATGTATCAAATGGAGGTTTTTCTTGCATACAATGAGAACAACTGACCATGTTCAAACCATGTTTACTACCGAAAATTCTAAGCTCCTGATCTAACGTGTGATAAGATTGATATTGTATGCTTATTTTAAGAACGAATACTTGTGCCTAACCTACTCATTAAATTCACCGAAACCACAGTGTACGGTACCAATAATTCGCCCACTTCAGACTTCTATTTTTTAGAAAATGTTCCCGACTAACATGAAAATATATCATTTATTTCTACTTTCTATAAATCTGAGCATGCGTCCCTGTTTTAACGAGTATCTCGGGATGAAATATTTTCCATTTTGTTGGGTGTTAAAATCTCGATAATCATCCGCTGGAAGATATATGGGGCAACCTTGTGCAATTTCAATATTGAAGATAATTTTCTTATTTTCAGGGGAAAAATAGTTTTCTTTGTTTGAAGATTCATTTCGACCAAACCGGAATTTGTATAAATAACTAATTCAACTGTCAAACGCAGGCGACTAGTTGGTACTGGCGAAAAAGTTGTTCCTAACCAATATATCAATTGCATTACTTTGCTCCTACCAAAATGTGCTTGATTATATCGACAATGATTAAAATCAACTTATAGCAATCATTGTGTTTATATGAATTTACCTCTAACAATAACAAAACGTAAAACACGTTTATTGGCACAAATCTGGTAAAGTAGAAACACAACAGAAATGTTATATCATAAATATATAAGACATTTGAAAATTGTAAGCCATGGTTAAACGTGTAGAAATATGAACAAAAATAACAGAAAAAAGTATTTCATTAAATTTATTCATCTCAGCTCCACTGACAGCCTTTTGTGGCTCTTAAACGATACTGGTTATAATGTTTATGGATCCATCCATGTCTACAGTTTGTATATAACAAATATCATAGGTATGTGTAACCCCTATTTAATCCTTAACGACAGACACTATTTTATGCGTTGGTGGGTATATATATATAAGGTTTTCCTTGCACACCGGACCGGCATTTCCGGTATATTTAGTCGTGTCTAGCACCCCATGCCAAAGGAACCTCGCGCAGCACGTGTCATTTATTTCTTTCACTGTCAATTTGATCAGACATAAATATGGCCACTCCAATAGAGCACGAGTGTATATCTATAAAGTAACAAGATGTATTATTGCAAAACAAAATCGTACGAATCTTTAATAGAGCACGATTGTATATCTAAAAGTAAAAAGAAGTGCTAGTGCAAAACAAAATGTTATGAAATTTCAATAGTGCACGATTGTGTATCTGTGATAAGTAATATTTATACAAAACAAAATTCATATGCTTGAATGAAACTTCAACATAGCGCAATTACATATCTACAAGGTAACAAGAAGTATTGTTTCAAAATAAATTAAATCGTAGATAATTTCAAAAGAGTGGAATTATCTGATTATGTAAAACGTAACAAGAAGTATTATTACAAATAAAATAAATTATCTTTACAAACGCATTTACTAGTCAACATTGAACTTAATTTACTCACGTCCCGTCATGTTTCAATATTTGTTCAAAACAAAATTGTCCGCTCTCCATCATAAGCATTTCTAACACAACCAGAAGGGGAGGTATATGCCAACCTTATCATCACTTTGACGCATACAAATAACCATACTATGGCCAGTTGTCATCGAAGTAAATTTTCCGGTTTCCCCAACTCTCTTTTACATGCTAGACGATAATGGTTGTTTATAATATTGTCTAATATGACATTTCCAAATGCGTTTATGATATTCAAAAATGAAATATTAACTGCAACACGGAATGAGCTCTAATGTTATTGATATTTGATGGAATTGCTTTAAAACATTATTCGTTATTATCATTAATTACCGCCTATTACGGTTTAAATAGCGCATTTATAAAGCATTATGCTGCATATCATAAACAAACAAATACATGTATGTTAATATAGGTCTTCTGTTAGGTATATCATTCCCGCAAATTTTTGACAACAACGTATGCCGAACGTGTATACACATTATGACAGACAAATACTGATATTATATGTATAGCTAAGTCAATCGCGCCAAAACGATCTCATTAACTTTTGAACACGTTTTTGATTAATACGAGAAACCCTTAAAAAAGATTCAACTAGCACTAAGGCACTTTATACATAAATGAACGACGTAATGTGTCTGTGAGACAGTAATACTATGTCGATTTATGTCCTCTATTTCGCCATGAGAAAGTACTAATATTTCATTATGTCTGTGTTGTTCTTTAGTCACGTGAGTTGAAGTGAACCAAGTGTGGTCTGCACAACGGTGATAATAAAGCAGACGATTCCTACTAGAACACTAAGAATGATCATGTTTCGTGCCTTGGAAGCGGCCCTTAAGGATTCCTCGTTGTCACATTCAAAGGTCAACTTGTTGGCCTGAAATGATAAAAAAAGTATATGCTCTCCGTTGTTTTGAAGAGATTTATCAGTGTAATAGGTATATAAATTTATTAGCTCGGGGAATTAAACGTTCTAACGTAGCACACCCGGGGCGATCGTATAATTTTCACAATACTTTCAAATAAATCAAAACTTGTTTAATTTTCGAATTATTTTTTTGTATTGGCCAAGCAAACCCCTTAAAATGTTTTGTTATTCGCCTCTAACCATTCAATGTTTACACGTCGCAATTTCATTACAGGTTATTCATTATGTGTATAAAATATACATGCATACCATTTAGACTAGTTGGACGTCAACATATACCATAACTGAGTGGTGAACGCATACATGTATACTTGAGAGATGTAAACATTCATGTTAACAAGAAGTGCGAGGTGGACATTAGGCATTTTTTTTACACAAAAGGAAGGCAATTTCAAAGTAAAACAGCGTTCTTCCAGTTATTTATTCGTACAATGTTTAGTTGCTATGGCGGAAGAAACATGCATGAATCGCATTTATCTACGTCATCATAAACACGTAACCCAGACCAAAGATGCTTGGCAATCGATGAAAGTAATTTGCCAGACCAATTTGACTTTCATATATTAAGTACGTTTGATTTATAGTTTTAGCAAGAGCTTGTACCGATCGATTCATTTGCATCTTCATAGTATAAACACGTATAGCTTCGTCGATGTAATGATAGTGCGTTTAAATAGTCCTTGTATGAAGGCGAGGCGTTTCGACTGGTTGCAAACAAACTATTCAAATGTAGGATGAAGCGATGACATGAGTTTTGCTAAGAAACATGTTCTATCGTACCTATATTTGACTAACCCAAACTAAACTTTTTTCTTCTAATTATTCAGTTGTCAAAATCCAATATATTTACAAAAGTTAATAGTATATTACTCAAATGTTTTACTCATATGGCATATGGAGGCTATTCGTTGCCAAAAGTCCAGACGTGTATGTGTGTATTTTAGGTTTGTATCATTGATGATTTACCAATTTACATTTTACAACCGCCAACTCATCGGTTGTATGTTTACATTTTACACTGCACATTTTCATTTTTCATTGTACCGATTGGAGTTTTATTCACGTTGCATATATTCAACAGACGATTCAATCGTTTTTATAAAGTTGTGTATGTTAAACACACGTCATTCTGTGAAAGTCACATGCCGAGTTTTACATTGCGGTGTGTAGAAGACAGATTTCAGTTCGTAGTTCTACAAAGTACATTGTATGGATTCGCAGTTGAACATGTTTACGAGATGAATTTAATTTTATTTATAGATAGCTCCGCCTTAACCATGTCTTAACTCCGCCTTAACCATGTCTTAACTCCTCCTTACGTCTATCACTCGGCTCTATTTAAACCAATTATGGATACTTTTGACCATGGACATTGCGAACCTTATTATGGACATTACGAATCATCTATATTATGACACTATGGACTTTGATTTGGAAACAGGATGGATTATAAATTATTTCATGTCGAATGAAATAATATATGACATGTTTTTGTCTATATAATAGTAATTAATACGCACATATGACACGAAATGAGATGTATGCAAAATGATACTTGACTCTTATACTTCAAAAATGAAAAGTTCCACTCTCACAGATTGACCGTGTTGACAACTATATTTATTTTTTTTGTATTAGAATTAGCCAATTTTTGCGTAAATGTCTGGATACCAGTGGTATAAGACTGCTGACAAAAGATCAGATACAGTTTTTCAGTTTTACGTTCGCAAATCGATGTTTTATGGCTAAAAGTGATACTACAGTAACGTTTTAAGAAAAATGAAAAATGTCGGCAGTTTTCCAAACAATTTAGATCTGTTTTATTGTGAGTAATCTTATTATTTGTAAAGAAAGCATTGCTACCAAAATCAGCCGAGTCTGGGACAAAAAAAGGTTGTCAAAACTGTCAATCTGTGAGATTGCAGCTTTAAATTACTATAAACACTATTTTAAAATCTACCATTAGAGGAAACTTTCTTGCCTTTTTGCAATGTTTAAGATTGCAAGTAATATTAGATAATTTATAATTTACGAAGAAAAAAAACTAAATTTTCATTAAGTTGAAATTATTCACTAAGATGCCCCAGAGGTTTCTTACCTGGTAGCTGGAACTGTATGGATAAAATACACTAAGATTACATCCTCATATAGCTCGTACATTATACTGTAACAAATATTAGTTTATAGGTAATTAATAAAGTATTTTAATGATGAAGTCAATTTATTGTTAATAAACAATTATTACTTGCTGCTACCTTTTATACCCCACCCACACTCAACAGTCAGGGCTTTTTTTCACATTTAGGTGAAGCGGCCCTAGCCCTTTTGGAGGGGAAAAATCGCGCGTTTGTTTTTCTAATCTAAGACTCACGATATCTATTATTTCATGTTCTTAAAATCCCCCACTTGATTGTTATGGTTCACAGTGGCAGATCCCGTAATTCATAACTGGGGGACACAAGTGGGTTGGAGGGCTGTTCTTCCATCCACATGGATATTTTGTTTCAATGATGTATTAAATTACACGTTTACACCATACATGCTTATTAAGATAGTAAATGTATAACATCAGACAAAACTAGGTTGATATCATTATGATGTCCATCAAAAGTTTCGTTGGTATGTTGGAGCAGGTTTTGAACAGGAACTTGCGTTAGAGGGGCGTTACTTAGGGGCTCAACGTTTTGGACATGATTCCTCGAGTGGGCATGACATTAATATGTTTAAAATGTGGGAAGTGGGTTTTAGGGGTACTCCCCCTAGAATATTTTAAATATTTTTAGTCTTAATTGGTGCGTTATGGCGTAATTAAGTACTTTTTTCTGAGAAATATTGACCAAAAAAATAACCTTTAAGTTAACTTGCGGGCCAACTGGGGGTGACACAGGCCCTACAGCTCCCCCCCCCCCTACTGAACGACCCGCCCATGGGTCCACTTGTAAATAAAATAAATGAACAATTTTTGCTTGCTTGGGTATATAGGTAAAAAAAAAAACTGACAGTGGCAGTATAAATCTGGGTCCGTGAGCCCAGCTCAGATACACCCAACTGCAATTGACTAAATAATATGGTGATTTATAACCCATTTAGGAACATTGATCGTCAAAATAAAATAAAAGATGAAGTTACGGACTTACAACCGGGAATTTACAGGAGGTAGGGTGTTATCTCCCTTGCTTGATTCGACGGAAATAAACGAAAGAAAATCTGATTCGTTAGCTCCGCCCATTCACCTTCGTTTCTTTCGGTGACATTTACCATATAAGGTATAGGCGAAATCGTCTATCCTTGTAATTCTGAACTTGTCAATTCACTTTTGTAAACCTGGACTTGTTGGACTGCAAATGTTCATTTTACGAATGCGAGTGTCGACTGTAGGATTGCAGTTTTACATATGCATGATTCGGCTTTCTAAATTACATCATCATATTGTAAAGGCAAGTTATACGATCTATGTTTTAGTGAGTTTATACAGGGTTGATCTGACAAATATACATTTTGAGTACTATAATGACAAATGACAAATCAATACGGAAAAACTGACGAATAGAAACAACAAATAGCACGTCTACATTGACAAATGTAAGAGACATTTAGTACGATTAAGAAGCACATTGTGGGAATTACACGTCTGGATTTTTGGCAACGAATAGCCTCCATAATGGCATGCTGTGTGTGTAGCAATCTTATTATTTTGGCTGGTTCTTCACCGAATATACCTCGACTAAACCATTAGGATTTACGTACTGAAATGTTTTGTCAATTTATAAACTAGAAGTATCTCTCTAAAGTCTAGTCCCTGAGTGGGTTTCTGTGTGCATGAAAGGTCCCCTTATTATTATTGCTGATTTTGTTAGAGGAAGGGCTCAGGTGCTAGAAAAGTGAGGGTGATCGTGTCGCATCATGGTCATAACCGAAAATTCACAAATTTTGAAGGATCAGCATTAGCAACAAACGGAATTTCTGTACAAGTTAGCTTAATTTATCATTTTTCTTCTTTGTAGAACATGGTGATACTTTGTAAATCACGTTTTAAGTGGAAAAAATACAATTTTTAATATATTTTTACAATTGTTGTAAAAAATGACCCTTAATTGTAACAATGGTGCCAAAAGTTATGTAGTACTTGCAAGATATGTTCTAAAAGAGTAGTTATTATTCTTTATATGATAAATGTATATGGTGATACGATATTAGGTCAATTTTCTGATCAAATGTGTAATTTAAAGTCAAAAAAGTGGGTGGGGTAATTTGACATGAAAATGAGCCAAATTTCAATTATTCCATATTAGCGACATGTCACTGTTGTATGCCAATATTATCTTAACAAGTGTTTTTTCCCTTAATTATTACATGATTTATCATCAAAATCAATTGATATTTATTCAATTATATTAAAGAATAAATGATAATTTTACTATTTTAATACACTTTTTTATTTATTTTTTATCATAATTGGATCTACTAGTATACTAAAATATTAAAACTCCAGAGCAAAATGCTAGTTTTCATATACTTGAATAAATGTTTACAATATGTGTATACCTCTTGAATAATTTTAAGCAATTGAAACTGTCTTATTAATTACTAAAGTAATTTTCTTCAACAAGTTTCTTCCCCTTTAAACAATTTGCCCTAACAGAAAATGCAGACACTTAACCTATGAAGGCAAGATGACGAAATAAAACATTCCTTAGACAAACATGTCGAGGTATGTATAAAAGGCTTTAAACTATAGATATTTCAATTTTACGTAATTTATATATATGTTTGAAACTGAAATAGACAAAAAGATGACATTAAGAAACAAGATATAGCTTGGACCCTGGCAAAAATGAATTTATCACAAATCGCAGATGGGTCCATTAGCTTTGAAAATAAGGAGCAGCTAATGCCTTCTTGGAGTGTATTCAACTTGACGGTTATGACAACAGGAAGCATTAGTAAAAAGATAATAGGGCTTTTGCCACTCAGATACTGAGCTCTGTTATTGAAAACTGTATACAAGTATATAAAGTATTTCCAATGCATTCTGGAACAATTTCACCAAGACCGATTACCAATTTCTTGCGATGTACATGCAATAAAGGTGTTTATCATATCGCCCGTGAAATAACAATGACAAATCCATCAGAGTTCAGCAATCGTATACTCTGTTTGAGCTCATTCCACATGGAAAAAAAAGATTAGTGGTGCTGAAAATATTTAGTTAAGAAACTCATTGTTTGGCCCAAACGTTGTAAAGTCTGTGCTAAATGGCACTCATATTCCAGTGACCCTGTGGCTGAAAATGAAAATAAAGGAAAAAGAAAATGCACAGAAATGATTTTTGCATATTATGTCATATTGTGTAATAAATGAGTTTTTTCATATATTTCTAATTTAAAACCAGTTATATAACATAAGTTATCTTAAATTCGTTACACAGACAATTTGATTTAACAAACAATCATATAATAACGCGAATCTGTTCAACAGAAATTTTACAGTGACATATTAAAGGTAAATATTTAATTCATACACTATGAAACGTGAAATGGAGAAAGCACATACATACATTGATAAATAAGGTGAAACAATATGTAAGATACATTTGACCATTGCAACTACGCAAGATCTGTTCAAGCGATGATTATATCATATAATATATACAGATTTTTTTCTGGTCAAAACACATCCAGGTGCCACAGCGCTGCTGAAGTACAGTGGATTTAATCTCTCGGGGTCCGCCTTAGCTACTTCCAGAAATCCTGTTAATATAACGATCAAGCAAACAATCAACGAACAGTCAAACTGTCAAGGCGGTATCGTTAGTTTCTGTCGGAATTACTGTGGTTACTATCGCTGGTGCACAACTCGTCATTGTAAGTTATACTAGGTCGTAGATCTCCTGCCGCTTACAAACATGACCCAGAAGAGGCATTGGTCTATTCATATCATCAACCTTCTCAAATACGAAACAGGAAGGTCGATGTCAACACATTTCCTGAAGTGATACGTGATGTCCCTATCCGTTTGGCATGAAACACGACGCGGACCAGCCAGAACGGTTGATTCACACTGTCCAATCGAACGCAACACACTCTCAAAAGTTTCGCTACCACTGAGGTCAACATAATGGTTTGAAGTACTCGGAACAATGTCTCTCAGAGGAAGACATAACGAAACATCTTCGGTCAGCTGGTGCTTCTGTCAGTGTTGCATGGCATTGATCTTGACCTAACACTGTCCTTTCTGCATGCATATCGGCTTAAACGTTAGAGATAAACGGCTTGACACACCAAGGTCATTATAAGATCTCCCGACACAGATGACCTAGTGCTGCTAACGAAGAATTCCAATGAAATAAGCAGGACTGTTTTATTTGATACTGAAGATGGCTACAAGCGACAACTTCACAATGTTTATGAGATTGCTTAAAACAAAGGAGAAGACATGTGTTCAGTATAACCAGCCGTTCATAGCTTTACATGGCGGGATGCAGCAAGTGCGTTTGTGAAGTAAGGAAATGTTGTTCCCACAAAATACTTAGAGAAGAACCAATATTATCATATTGCTACACTGTCTAACCACAAACATAAATGCACTGAGGACCTCCTTGAAGTAATCGAACGCTCGGCAAAATAAACACAGGTGCAAAAAATGCGATATGGCACATACTGCAAAGAGAACCATGGTCGATGTAACATTCTAGATTTGTATGCCAGTATTGACAAATGTTTAGTACAGCCATGTAGGGAATCCCTTGTTTGTGTGTTCAACTATGATGTGTACGTCTGACTTTACTCAAACGAACATTACCGACGGCTACCAGATGTAGAATGTAATGGTTGGTAAAGGAGCCAAATGATATCGAATACGAGTGGACTAGTAGTATCTTTGAAGCACACGAAATTGTTGACATATTGCGTACTAATGAAAATATAAATTCCAGTGACTCTTAAGAAGACGATGACGAAGTTGACCTCAAAACTATTATGGACATCTTGTTTGAAGACGAATCCTGTTTGTAACGTATTTTTTTTATTAAGTATCACAATATTTTATATGCATATTCATCACAGTATGTGATATTTATTTCTTAATAATGTGTGCAGTTCACCTTTTGCCATAAACAAGAATAATTGTATACATATGTTTGCTAAATGACGTCAAATTTTCACCGCTCAAATGTATTATTTGTTTCATATGTATATACAAGAAACAAACATTCATTTTAGGGTGATGTAATAAACATGTGAAAGCAAAGTTTACATTATATCTCATTAATTAGTATTGTATGTAGTTATGGCTAAATAGAAAATAATCCAAAAACCCATGAGGATTCTATTAATGCTTGTTGTTCATCATAAAACATTAACAGTTTTGACGTTATGAAAATTATGAAAATTACATTATTGTGAGACATGAACTATTGTTGTATCTGAAAATATAATTATTTGATTTCTTACGTAATATACTAAAATTAAAACAGTTTCCTGTCCTTTAACTTTAAATTAATGGTAGTATTCCAAAAGTGAAAACTGTTTTCGAAAGTTAAAAATGATTAAGGTACTAATTTGAAATTGCTGTAATTTCCATGACCATTGATATCGCTGTGTACAACGCACTGAATCTTACTTCCTGATGAACCACATCGCGTACGACACATTTATCTCTCGCAATCTGTGCGTATTTTTCCAATTCAAAATCTACTGTGTAGACAAACACAAAAGTTTTAGTATTTTTATCCACCTTGATCACTTGCCTTTTACATAATACATATGCACGCAGTATGTGTTTCAGAAGACAGTGCAATGAAGCGGAAAACTGCAACAAAACAAAGAAGACACAGAGCCCGACAGATAAACATCGATGATTAAATTGACCTATTGAAAGAGATTACTACTGCTGAAAATGACAGCGCATTGGCTAAAACGTCTTGAACGGTTAGTGTTTGAAACATCATTTGACTTGGAACGTGTTCGCAACAAACATTCCGCGCTATTTTTAATGATCTTCAAAAATATTTTACATTTCGATGCAGCAAAATTCAGCTTTAAACTACTGAGTATGAAGTTTATCTCGTTTCTAAGCGATCGTGCGGATGAAGAATTACTTTCTATATAGTCGTGGCATTAATTCATACTTGCGTCCCGTGTCATACATCATTTCTTAGCACGAATTCCTCGTCTGGCCATTAGGAATCTCCACAACTAAAGATATTCAGAGAGTTAGCACGAATGACAAAATAATTTTAGATAGCATTAAAACAATGATTTTCAATTTATTTTAACGATGGAAGATGAACAGTTAGCAACTGATGTCTTGAAGTTATTAATATAAACATTATGAGTAATAAGTCATCTTCTATACGATTTTCAACATCTCCTCAAATGACTTTACATGTATGTTATAGTTAGTGTTTACTTTTGGTCATCTTATCGTTATGTTGATCGGTCGTTCATAATCGGGAGCCGAAATATGGTTCACAATACCATAAATATGTTGCGCAAATGCCTTTATATAAGCAAGCGCACATGCGTGAACTTCTGAATAACTCACTTAACAAATAAGAAAAAACAAATAATGACTAAATGGAAGTTTTAAGGTTTGTAATCTGGTTGTAAGGGCTATTCTTAATACGTCCGGAGGCATGAGCAATCATCGTGTGCACACATCGTATGATTCTCTATATACTTGCATTGCCACTCTTGAGCCTAAAGCGAGTTTCCAGAAAACACCATCAATCTTCAAGCTACACAATAAACAACTGATACTCAGGGGATACGCAACAGCTGATACACAGGGGATACACAGCTGATGCTCATGGGATACACAGCTGATACACAGGGGATACACAGCTGATACACAGGGGATACACAACAGCTGATACACAGGGGATACACAACAGCTGATACACAGGGGATACACAACAACTGATACATAGGGGATACACATCTGATACGCAGGCGATACACAGCTGATACACAAGGGATACACAGATACGCAGGGGATACACAGCTGACACACAGGGGATACACAGCTGATACTCAGGGGATACATAGCTGATGCACAGGGTTCCTTCTGCAGGACTACCATCTTTTAGAATTAGAACATAAATGTTTCATCGTGATAATAATGATAATAAGCATATGTACAGCAGCACAGGTCATATGCATTTCATATATTTCACAAATTAAAGTTTCCTTTTTTCTACAGTTATGTTAGACCAAATCATACCAAATCACCTGTGTATATTCGATAGGTCAACTTC
The DNA here is from genome assembly GCF_026914265.1 of Mya arenaria. NCBI lineage: Eukaryota > Metazoa > Mollusca > Bivalvia > Myida > Myidae > Mya > Mya arenaria. The sequence goes on along the minus strand of NC_069124.1, from coordinate 29,074,615 downwards.
CATACGTATATGATGAAGGATATTTTTCAAAATATATATTCTCTTTGTCATTATATTTCACAATGTAATTCGTCTTTTCCTTAATGATAACATATGTTTAACTGTGTGAAGTTGCCCAAACGTCAACAATCGTCATTTGACATAGAATGGTGAGCTGGTTCGAAAAACGACATTCAAAAAAAAGAATAACGAGCTGGCTAGAAAAAACGAAGATCGACCTAATTTTCTTTACATATTGTTTCGTATGTTTGCAACCAGTATCTATACATCCAATACAATTAAAACTGGTTCCAATACGACTTGTTTATACAGCGTGTTAATCATTGTATAAACTTTTAGAAATAGTACCGTTTATCACCCAAAAAACGTTTACGTACGACATGCGAGATTGGCGGCATTGCATATGTCGCCGTCGTTTGGAAGGAGCCAACGGGATATGGAGCCTCGCGGTAGTTGTCACGTGACGTGGAAGGATACGGTCCGGTGGGATGGGAAGTTGAGCAGGTTTGGTTTTCAAGCGGCTCCTTGTTAGTATATTCGGTTTGGGGCTGTTGATGCCCACCAGTCGCCTGTTCGTAGGTGGGTGGAAAATTGTCAGGCGGCGGCCCTGAAACTTGAAGATCTTCGTGCAAGGGCAGTGTCATTATTGTTATTAGCAAGGTAAATCATAAATGTATTAGTTTTCACTTCCACGTTTGCATCTTAATGACGCGTTCCTAACGTAATTTGTTGGATATAATATCATTTGCTTTATCTCTTAAACAGCAATTCTGGTACGCGGTATTCAAGGGAACTATGGTGTACTTCAGAGCTTTATCCAGTAAATAAATAACTCAGTGAAAATTATATCATTTTTTTTAAATTAAAGGGCTTGGTTCACGAAAGTACATGAATGGCACCGGTTTTCACCATATTGTAAATTTCCCATCCCAGCATCATTTTCACTGTTTTTACAAAGAATAATTATCATGTGTTCTTGCTATATATATATTTTTTAAAAATATTGTGTTTTTGCGTGAATAATTTCAGCCTAAAGAAACCATACTTTTACCAAAATGCTCGTTTTTGTGCCGTTTTGTGCCGTTTTTTTAGATTTTGAATGTGGCGGCATTTCTCACCAGTCATAATATTTTTACAACAACCACTGCCCTACACCCCAAATGCAATATGAAAAGTTCGTAACTGGTGAACGCTGCCGCCACATTAAAAAAAAGAAAATTCTCGCATCCGTTGGTCGATTTTAACTTTTTCTGGAGGGCAAATCAGGCATGTGGAATTGTTATGCTTTTGAATTGTTTGCAGTTTTCCACGCATGTGCTGTATATTTGAAATAAACATATATTATATTGTCAAAGAAATGATACTTAAACAGTTAAGAAAACAACATCAACGAAAAAACACTCTCCCGACATATGACGATTCCATAGCATATTTTATTTCCCACTATTTTTCTTTGCGGTAAAAAGAAAAAAGCGTCTGTTAGCAGCTTTCAATGTCACAACGATGTAAATAAAGTAGACACTTCGTTTATAAGGTAATATTTTAAACACCATAATTAAATACTTCTATAACATGCATTCAACCTACTGGCCATTAGATTTTGCACCATAAATTGTTAAATGTGCCTTTTTTAAACGAATAAATATATAAGTACGTCTGACGTCGTCTGTTGCTGTGTGCTATTAATAACACGAGTTATTTTGTTCGCACGAGGTGATCATATGTTTAATTATTTAAACTGTACATGTATTGAAAATGTACAAATATGATTATTACAACATTAAATATATTTTTTTTGAAATTAATAACACTTGATTGCTGATTAAGTTACGTTTTCCATATAATTTAAAGATCTGATAAACTCTACTAGGTACCCATGGGGTATTGGTGTAATGGATAAAGCGCCTGATTACAAAGTCGGAGTACGGTGGTTCGAGTCCCCCCAGGGTAACCATATTTTTTTAATTCTTCTCATGTAAAACATTTTTAATTTTGATATCGTTAATGATCAAGGAGAATCATTCAATGTTATTATTATTATTGTTATTTTTACAATAGGAGTGAAACAGATAATCAAAAAGAATTTAAAAAAAAAATTGCTGTTTTTATTGCATGATAAAATATACATTCATCCGTAATATTTCAGATGCCAGGAGTACGGCTTCCATTCCAGTGTGTTGTATGTAAAACACGGACAAATCCAAGAAATAGACGTACAATAAATTCAGAACTTAAGCAACTGATACTTAAGCGCCTGCCAATTGAATTGAAGGTCACTGATGTACTCTGCAACAAATGCCGTATAAAGCACTTTTACAAGCTATCACCTGTTGAAAATTTCGATAATAAACTCATTGACCAAAGTTACAATGAGGAATATCAACCTCCAGTATCAAAGAAAACCTCATTTGCTAGCCCTCCATCCGTTAGACTGAATATCCCCTCAACACCCAAATCTCATTCACGGTGCTTTATTTGTAAGAGACCTGGACCCAAGCTTATAGTTGTGCCATTAGAGGCAAGATTCACAGCTTTTGTTCAGCGGAATGTAATCATCAAAAGTGGCACAAGATGCTGTCCGGTCCACATGGATGAATCCAAAATAAAAGATGAAGCCCTCCAATCTGTCAAGGCATCTGAATCTGCATTTGTAAACCGTGCAACTGTGTTGGAACTATTGAACAAGTTGAGGGCATCATGTAACAAGACCCAAAAACGATTTGACTTCAACACGCTGAACAATGAGAAATATGTTGATCTCACCGGACTTAACAAGGAGGCCATTCGGGATATTTGTGCTGGTGTGGAGGGACATATCCGTAACACCCCTGTCAGAGATATTCTCACAACAGTCGGAATTTTTTTCTTTAAATTAAAATCAGGACTTTCAAATACTATTCTGTCAATTATATTTGGTATTTCCAAATCAAGTGTTCGAAGAGCAATCGCTACAACAAGACAAACTTTAAAGGAAAACTTTGTACCTCTCAATTTAGGATTTAACCATATTTCAAGGCAAAAAGTAATTAATCAACACACACGCCAACTCGCCCGATCGTTGTTTGTTGATGAAGCTGGAGACAGTTCACGTCTGATTTTAGTGTTGGATGGAACGTACATATATATCCAAAAAAGCCAAAACCACCATTTCCAACGCAGGTCATACAGCATGCACAATGGGAGGCCACTTGTTAAGCCAATGGTGATTGTAACAACAAGTGGCCATTAAATGTCTGTACTTGGCCCTTACCTGTCTGATGGAAAGAACAATGATGCAAAAATCCTCAACCATATCATCAATACAAACGTTGAGGATATCAAATCGTATGTCCATCCTGGTGACATATTTGTGGTGGACAGAGGGTTTAGGGATTCCCTGCAGCTATTAGAGGTAGGGCAGATGTATCAACATATTTATCAATAGTTTTCATTATGATATTTTGTTTAAAAAGATATATCTATAGGAAAGAAAAAAAAAGTTATGTGATTTGCCCTTTGAATCTATGATTTCCATTTCATATAATGAGCAGCAAAAGTTTATATTTCTTTAATAATATAAATAATCAATATAATGTTTATTAAACATACATATCTTGTTTTAGGATCTGGGAATACAGTCAAAGATGCCTTCATTTTTGCCAAAAGGCGAGACCCAGTTCCAAACCGAGGTCGCCAACACTAGCAGGCTTGTCACGAAGGTATCAATCTCCTTTTATTATTTCAGGATCCAAATTCATTGCACATGCTTTATAATCGTAAGTAAGGGCCAAGTCCAGCACCATAATGACACTTCTAATAAATATGGTATGATATATATTAAAGCTGCACTCTTACAGATTGACCGTTTTGACAACTTCTTTTATTTTTTTTATTTTATTTAAATTGAGCCAATTTTTGAGTTAATGTCGCGAAAGTAGAGATATGATACTGCTGACAAAAAAATCAGATCGCAGTTTTTCATATTTGAGTTAGAAAAATGAGGTTAAAAACTTGGTAATATCACGTGATAACATAGAAGAGCCAATCACGCATAAGAGAGGAATTCTACTAGGTAGACATACCTAATAAACTTTTTTAATGGAAAAATACGAAAAAACTGTTAGTTTCAATGCATTATACACATCAATACCAAGTTTAAGTCAGTTTTCGACAATTTTCTTTTTATTTCGCTATTTTATCATACAGTGTATAGCCCTTTTAAAAACATACTTTAAAACTTCAGATCAGATGGGTGGTTGAGTCTGCCAACGCACGGCTCAAGAGATGGAAATACTTAGACAGAGTATTACCTAACAGCCAGGTTCCATTTATTGGCGACTTTGTGCAAATAATTTGTGCCGTTTGCAACAAATATCTTCCGCCACTTTCATCTTCATGCTCTGATGATGACAGACTCGCACAACATATGCTGCAGTTAGCAACTCAAGAGAACTCTCTGAAAACTGAGATTGAGGAGAGCAATCTCGACAAAAGTCGAGCCGTGTGGGTTCCAGTTTCTGACACTGATCTTGAAGACTTCCCTCGTCTCACTGAGGACATACTACGGACCCTCACATGTGTTGTCTATCAGTTGAAGCTTTGCCCTGGATACATCCAAGAACACCTTGAGGGCGATGAAGACATTCGTGTACATAAAGAAAGAAGTGGGCTGATTCGTGTGCGTTTACAAAGTCGTCATGTCTCGGCGAAACAATACAATCTTTGGATTAAATTAAACAATTATGAAATTCTTGGTTGGTATTGCAAATGTAGATCTGGTTCAAGGATAGTTGGAATGTGTGCACACTGTGCAGCAGTGATTTGGTACTTGGGTTATGGAAAGCACAGATTTTTGGGTGCTCTTGGTGTCCGTGACTGGAGTGAATATGTTGATGATGCTAGTGTTGTTCCACCAACAGTTGATAGTTCAGACTCGGACAGCGATTAAATGGCGCAGCATTTAAACAGCCAACAAACATATGCTAATGTTCTTTTGAAGGATAAACTTTATGACTTAGTGTTCATGTTTCAACAGTTGTTATTTTGCATCAGAAATGCTTAATGGTAATTTATATGAATAGACTATACAAAGTCCATATTGGGAATTGTTAAGTTGTTTTTATGTCCAGTAAGCTTGTCATTTTTAATGAATTAGTACTTTAAAATATGTTTTCTCTAAAAGGTACTCTAAATATTCATTACCAATATAATTCAAATGCTTTAATTTGTTGTTTATATAATTATATTTACACAGAGTAAAATGAAAACTATGAAACAAATTTTAAAAACATGTATTACAACAGCTTTTGTCATACTCACAAAAATCCATATATGAACTGTAAATTCATATTGTTCCATTGTTACCATAGCAACCATCATACAACTATGTTGTAAATGACATGAAATATTATCACTTTATCTGAAGTAACAATTTATAATATATCAATGCAAAATATCAATATAGAATTACATATTTGATTAATTTAACATATATAAAGAATGATTTTACTGCAATTGTATCCATGGTAACATCCTAATTCTTAATTGAATTAAGTACAGAAATCTGGTATATAACATTTTTTATATATGTTGCAATAATGCTTTAGAAGTAAAATATATCATCATTCATGTTCAGGGTATTGTCATTTATATATTTTAACTGAAAAATACCCCTTAATTGATATGTTGCCATGGCAACCGAAATGTTGATAGAATCATCATATTACATTTCATTATTTAACTGCCATTGGTTGTTCTACCAAAATTCACGGGAATCAAGCACATTACAGATGGGGCCATTTTTTACCTTTCGTGAACCAAGCAAGAAAGTTAGCAATACTTACCCAGCAAACATATGGAAAAAGATAGACAAAAAGGACAAATTTATAGATCTATATGAGTACATGTGATCATCAATAGAGGTAATTTAAAATATTCATTGTTTACAATTAGAAAATGCCCGGCTGGAATAAATTGTTCATATAAATATATAAAGATAGCACACGGCTCAAATAAAAAATAAAAATTCATTGTGAAAGCAATCGTTACCCGCACAATTTCCCGTTTGCTTTAGTTGTTATGTGGTGGTGTTCAAATAATACCCGTTTGCTTGTCTTGCTGTATTAAAAAAATACCATGCTCAAGTCGAAATATTAACGAACACCATTACACTATACATCTTATGGAACTAGCATTAAAGATGTTTTACATACAATAAATTATTTGTGTTATGTTATATGTTATTGGCATGCAAGTATTGCCTGCTTTTTCGCTTCTCATGATGTCATCTCCGTCAGCTCCGGTCATAATTGAATGCTGTTAACCTGCACCATTACCATCGATATTCCGTTCTGATCCATGAATTTCCACAGACTCTACGAAGTGATTGTGGTATCGATAAATGGCAATAACTGTTCGCAGAGTACGTTTGTAAAGCAGATATAATAGCGTCGTCGGACCCACGCTAGTATTCCGATATCTCTAATCATAACCATATGAATATAATTAGTATCAAAGATAAACTTTCAGTCAATGTAACACTATAGGTAAATCCAAATTGACATAGAGTTGTAAAATCAAATAATTATTAATGAAAACTTTACGTTAAAACAAACGTTTGCAGTTCGTTGGTTCCATAACAGTAGTAAAACACCTAATACTGGTACATCCGAATACACTGGACAATATTGTTTTTAAATGATTCGTGACTATTATATTGCAATCGCAGCAATTTCCTTTAACTATCACCATCAAGTATTCAAAGGATTTGTCATTCGATTTCTTTCTCTGTAGTTTCCCCCGCTAGTTATATACTACTTGCAGAACTTTTTTTTTACTTTTAGTGGTCACTCCAATGATACCGCTGAAAGTGTTGAAAAATCGGACTATTAACTGATAGATATTTCAATTAAACATTGCATTGCAAAAACATCTTTCTGAAATACAATACTGCTCAGCAAGTATTTAATTGATATCGCCGTGTTTTCATGACACCAGTGGCGGATCCGTGGTCTAGTGGTAGCACCCTTGACTATCAATCCAGGGGTCGCAGGTTCGATTCCCCGTCGCATCACTAAAAATACTCATCGTCTTCGAGACATGAGACGTTAAATGGGGGTCCCGTGTGACAGTGTTATACACTGGTGCACGTTAAAGAACCAGGGTAGCTCTAACCAGGGTTACATTCTATCTGTGCACTATGCTCCAAAAGCCTAAAATGACTAACACTCTTAACGGAGCACTCGCCGAATGGGCAAGGCCCGGGTGCGAGTATAAATAAGCTCACACACACCCCTCATGACAGCAGTAGTATTTGTTTGTAAAAAGAACTCGTTTGAATAAAAACACACCAACACATCTATTTCTTAATATTAGAAGGGTACGTCGTTGTTGTTTTTTCGAAATACACCTCTGACTTCTGGTCAGATCACATTATTATTTATTCCTGTTGGAAAATTTATGGAAATACATGGTTAGGGTGACAGCAAGACCATCGTAACGGTGACTGGTTGGAGGATCAAGCGGACGGATAACTTTGAGCATGGCTTTGTATATTCACCCTTAACATTATCTGTGATGAGGCAAAGAAAATAAAGTGGAGATCGGCATAAGGGGATTTAAATTAATGAGCTTTTATTGCAATACAATGATTATACCTCAGACTTGAAGTTTCGGACTCGTGATGTTTGCCATAGATGTTAAACAGGTGACACAAAGATGGCCTGGGTATTGTCATGTTATTTACATGTCATGATATACCCAAGTTCACCTAAATGCTTTAACCTTTTGCAGGCCCATTTATAAATGAATCTAACAAATTATGTGATCGTGGGCTATACAACAGTTATTCTGTTATCCTGTGTTGTGGTCCTTAATTTGCAGAAATGTCTATTCTTCAAGTGCACAGATGAGCTTGGAATCGGACTATTTCAAAGTCAATGTCAATGTCTTGTGATATCTCCATAGATGTGGCATTGCAGTTTGTGTTTGTTTCATATGTCCTACATCCATTTTAGGACATTAATGAAACTTAGTATCTTGTTGGAAAAACTCATTTAGCAAGTTTCAGAACGCAATTTAAACAAATTTACCACGGCAACATTAAAGTGAAATGTCTAGGATTTTAATTGCCACTTATTCTTTATTTCAGAACTCTTAACTACCGTCTTATGGGTCGTATAGATAGATGAATAATTCAGTAATGATTGTTTTACAAAATACTATGTTTAGAGTTTTGATGACAGAAGTGGTTATCAAACATTATGCACTTTAAGTGCCTCTTTGTTAGGTAGGTGTTCATATTAAATAAAAAAAAATCATTATTGCACACAGTTTTTTATAGTAGTGCAAACTTTCAAACTTTCAACATAGGTTAAAGAAATCATGAGACTGTTGACTGTGACTTAGACTTTTGATCGACTGATACCTGGCCAAAAAGGGATAATTATGCTAGTTACTTTGGTGCTCGCCACAATGTTTAGGTCATCTTTCCGCCTTTGGACACAAAAATTGTCTTGGCTTACACCAAATAGGAATTAGATACAAAGTCATGTTATGAACAATTTAAATACGGGTCATCTACTTTAAAAACACATAAAAAAAGACGTTGGAATAGTATTGTCTATGCTAGAGAATCAATCAATCATGCATACAGATACACAAATTCATTTGAATGTTGAGTCTTTATTTGCATTGGTTTGGTGTTTGTAATATCGCTACACAATCCCAAACGGCCGATTTGTTTTTACTGTTACTGTTGTTTAAGCAAGTTATCCATTCAACAGTTAAATGGCCAATGCCTTGAACTTGTTACCGAAACTCTGCCATCAATGACCATGATGCTTAATTTCTCTTTTTCTCCCAAAAACTATACAATTATGTTGTACTGTTAGTCTAGCATTTTGCAACAAAAATAAATAATGACTTATAGCTTCATAACAAACGCAACAACGGATACAGTTTAATAACATGTTAATAAGAGTAAACACGTAATTATTCTTTTTGCTTTAAATCGATGACTGAAATTGGTATACGCCCGCAAGCCGGGAATCAACGACGGGACTGTACTTTGTTGGGGTTTTGTTATATGTTTACACAATCGGGCATGTTAAAATCTTCAATGAATGTTATATCCATTGGTCATGTTCGAATTATATTATTCCGTATATAATACTTTTTTACGTTGTAATTTTTCGAATTGAAAAGACACAGATAGCTTGAAAAATGTCAAAACGTTTTGCTGTGTGAAGGAAATGTGTATCAATAGCTTCGGAATAATAAAATGAAACTGCAATGTACAAGAACTGCTGACTTTTGTTCTGTCTTCGTTTGCTGTCTGCAACAGATTTGCATGTCACATCAACATCTAAGTTGTCATTGTTGCTCGAACATATTTTGTCTGCTACAAATGTCATCTATATAATATTATATAAATAGTTTGGTTTCTATGAGATTAAAACGCCTTACACCTGCAAACCAATTTTAAAGAAATAAACGGAAAATGTCCTTCCTTATACCTTAACCATATGGAACATAAGTGTAAAGTTTTTGCAGCTTGAAATGCAGACAACTTTGATAATATTACTTTTAATTATATTTTACGCATATTTTAGACAAACTATCCACAACATTCCAATGATGCTCAAAAGCTAAACTCTTATCGTTGTTAAAAAATTATGTTGTCATTGGAAAACGAACTTGAAATTTGATAGGCGATCGTTCGTGTTATGTCTATATGGAAAGTTTCAGCTTTGTAACAAACAATAGGATGTTTTTTGTAGACTATTATTGTGTGCATTGTCGGTTCACTCTGACGCTCTGCTTCATGTACTCTTGTAGTGTGAAAAAAGGTGCCTTAGCTTTTGGTGAGTCAAAATTAATTTTCATCAACGTTATATACGCTTCAAACTCTTGAAAAAACTAAGTGGCATCGTCAGTTTATTACGCTGAGAAATATGTGTCAATCTTTATGTACTGGTGAGTAATGTTTTCAATGGGTATTGGATGTTGAAAGTTTTGTTCGTAGTCATGTCCATTGCTTAAATACTTGTCAAATTTATAACTTTATTATCATGAATGATATTCTCTCTGATAAGCTGGTATATGCATGGTGGCATTTAGCAGGTTTGTAATAATTCATTTAAAAGGCGCCAACTTCCTTGTTGAAGTATATTGATTTACGATATATACAGTGGAATAGATAATTTATAATTGCTCTTTAACAAGAAAAGATCCTGAACTTAATTAGATTGATATTGAAGATTCATAGATAAAGCTGAGGTAATACATAACATTTAGTTTGCTATAATAATACGTGCATTTCGTATTTAAAATCGTGACGTGTACAGATACGAGGAATACAGAACTTGAAATTAATTATGAAAGTTAGAAATATACTGCAGAAAATAGTTTTCTTTATAAATGATTAGTTTGCAACATAATTTATCTACATAAACATTTGCTAAAAGATAACCACAATACACTTGAGAATGGTATAACACAAGGATCGGAAACAGCAATTTGTATTGTGTTTATTGGATCTCTTTGTTTTATTGGCAGTTGGATTTCAGGTACGATCGGCTCTATGTTTAAAAGCACATCATAATTGTATGTATATACTAAGTTCCTTTATTAGTAAAAACATCATCTTTAAAGGACAGTTTTTTAAAACATCCCTTTTTTATAACACCTGAGGACTGACAAAGTAATATGTGATATTTCTTCCGGTTACTAATTTGCTGATACTTTGACATTTTTCGAAAACAGGTAATATTACAGTTTTGTTACAATAAACAAGATAAGCAATGCTTGAATCTTTGACGATAATAGTTTACGAAAACTGTGCCGTGCACAGAAACAATTAACTTCACAGAATTGACATGCTGACAAAACTCGGTATTAAGGAAGAGTTTTTGGATATAGAGATGGCGTTTACGTTCCCTTAGGCCAAGGTCGCTGTCACTAAAAATAGAGAAACGGTTGAAACTGAATATCTTTAGATAGGGCTGGCATATCTTGACTTATGTCAGTATTTAGGAAACGATTATGGAGACCTTTCTGTTACATTACTGTTGACATATCTATACTAAACTGAGTACTTAGGAAGAGATGAGGCGAACTTTCATTGGATTGCGTTTGGGGCCCTTCGGGTGAAGGCAATTGTTGCTCAAAATAGAAATATAACGGGTAAAACTGAATCTTGCAATGAAGACTGCAATTCTATTGTCAATCATTGAAAACCTGGTTTCCTTGCATTGCGCCGTTTTTTTTTTTAATTTAAATGTTAAATTGTATTCCATACAAGTATATTTATCATTACAATTAACAGATGCCCTAATGAATGACAAGATCAATAAAGTTAAGATAAATTTTATTTCCAATCCTGGGTCATGTTATATGACATGTTAATCACAGTTTACATAATGCAGAAACTAAATTGAAACAAAAAGGTAACGTATTTAGTAAATGTAAATAAGGCTTCATATTGTTGATTTTTTACCACAAATAAAATAAGCTCATTTGGAAAATTAATTCCCATTATCCTTTTAATGCCTTACTAAATTGTGTTTGTTTTGCATTTATGTACAAGATTATGTAACATAGTCTTGTACCATTTGTTTTTTTTTTTCAGACAGCTGCCTTACCTTAAATACGATATCTTTACAGAGAAAAAATGTGCAGGGAACTCAACAGGCTGGTTGTTTTGTTGATTTTAAACAGTTTGACCAATGTTTCGGTATTAGGTAAATATTTTACCTTTTAAACTCGTATTTCACTTTAATTGATACAAGTTTAAAGTCTACATAAGTAAAAAATGTGTAAATGGATTTTATCAATTTAGACTTGAATTGCGATCAGAAGAAATGCGTTTACATGCCAAGTGTGAAGTTATGACAATACATACTAATTTAAACCCCCAGTTGATTTGGTTTCCATTCAATCTGTGATTAACTAACTGTTCCAAGAGGACGTTCCTATCTTTTATCAATTAAGCTGTCTTGATGCGTATTCGTTCTGTATTTTTGTGTTTGTATTTGTGTATGTGTTATTTATACGTTTGTGTCTCTAGTTCCTTGTCGTTTGAGACCTTGACCATGTTCCTCTAAACAGGGATTATTTTACAATTGATATCGACTAGTATCAATTCATAGTATTATTCGTAGACCTTACAACCTTGTGTTAGAAAGAGAATATGAATGCGTAATTTACAAAAGCTGATTAATATCGCTGATTGAAATTTGAGCTGAGGTTTATTAAGAAACAAATACCGAAAAATTGAGCAACTTCATGATAACAAGAGTGGCATAGCATACGTTTAAATAACCTTTTAACCATCGTTGTGGTTACTTGCACTTCACACTAAGTTGAATGAAACAATAAATACCATAGCTAAGTGGGTATATGCTGTATAAAAGAACAACTTCCAAAGCACAGTGAATTGTATTTTTTTTATAGTTCTTGAACCGACAAATTTTGATCCCTTTGGGAAGTATGCGAAAAACAACGAATTCTGAAGATATTCCAAACATGCTAAATTAGCCCTAAATGACTTCATTGAAAAGAGTGATCACTTGTCTCTTTGTCAAAGACGGAAACACTAAACGTATTAGTACTTATCCGTGGTAATGGCAACTAATATATTCCAAAGCACGTTTAGATGAATCATAAAAAGCTCATATTAAAACGTTTCTCGGTAAAATTCAATGTTATTTTTTTCTGCTGCTGTTACAAAGCGAAGTGATCACTAACCGGGTTGATGTTTTTAACTAAACGACCTGCTTTCTTTTTTCTAGCGACCGGGAATCGAGTGAAAGGAAGCGCAAATCAGTCGTCACAATACCGTACATGCCAGCAGAAAAAGCCTTCGACGGTGAAATAATTTTCCATGAATCTGAATCTCGTTGCACATGCAGTGCTACAGCTGTTCGTCAAATACCTCGGTGGTGGGAAATGAATTTTGGATCCAAGCATTTGATTGGTTCCATAAAAGTCATCGGTCGTGATGGTACGTATAAGTTAGTCATTTAATTTGTAAGCATGTAAAGTGTATCACAAAATCACTTAATTGATCGGATTTGTAAAAAAAGAAATCCATTGAATAACTTAATTTGAAAATCAGTATGTACGAAAGCCTGTTTTTTTATTAGTTCTTATGTGAATACGTTAGTTTAAACATATTTTATTCATCAATACATGTCAAATACAATGTAAATCAAATACAAGTACAAATGTTATGAAACGGATGAGAACGAAAGATAAATTAATCTTATAATGTTCTTCTCCAAACAATTTGTAGAGTGCTTTTTTAAGTGACGGACATTATATAATCTCTATATAGATGACAAAATGAAAATCATAACGATGAATATAAAGTAATAGAATGTTGAACTATATCTGGGACATATGATAACACGGTTACTTAATTACTAGTATCACACCATATCGTTAATTGAATTCAAACGGAGAAATATAGAGTTGAAGAAGGAAAGGTTAGGTGCTTGGTTTAGGTAAAACACTTCAAGTGTCAAGCAATCTACTTAGCTTAGTACTATGAATGACATTACAAATTTAGTCTGAATTCGATACAAATGTTGGATAACTAGTCAAATCGTTTGGACAATTGAATAAACAGATGAATAGCATCAAACACTATCTTATTTTGATCTTCTGAAAGAGTTTCATCACCATAAAGTAGGTTATGAACAGTTACTTCAGTCAGCTCTTCTACAGAAGACAGCATTATTCGCCTTTGATCTGTATAAAGAGGACAAATTAGGAGAAAATGATAAGATGTTTCCTGAATTCCACACGAGCAGAGGGGAGATGGCACGATATTTCTAACAAACAGGTGATGATTCAATGAGCTGCATTCATTGCGAAGACGTGTGTGCAAGACTTGTAATCGGCGCTTACCATAATAAAAAAGATCATTCGTTTTTGGGACATCCGACTTCATATAAGTTTTAAATCCAGAAACACTGTCAATTAATTTTACTTCGCCTGGGAGATTATTTTATGCAGATATAGTAGAAGGTAGGAAAGAATTCATATAAAGTGAAGTATTTGTACGAATGCTAGATATGTGTGATGAGTTTCTTAACAATCTTGACGAGGCTTGGCCTACTGTTTGTGGAACGAGGTCAGAAAGGTAATCTGGTGCAAGACCATTTTTCATTTTGAAAAAAAGAAGAAGCTTGTGTTTTTCTCGCCGAGAACTTAAATCCTCCCAACCAGATTCGATCTTAAGAAGTCGCAGGGAAACAAGTCGAGTACAACCAGTAACAATACGTGCACACTCAGTTTGAATTTTATCAAGTTCATCCTTGTCATATTGAGTACAATTACTCCAAACAACATCAGCGTATTCCAAGATTGGCCGTATGAATGATAGATAGGTGACCTCAAGAGACCTCCTATCAAGTTGATAACGGAGTCGTTTCGTGATATTGACTCTAGACCAAGCCTTTCCAATATTATAGTTAATATGAGAATGCCAATTTCCTCCATCAGAAAAGAAAATACCAAGGTGCTTGTGTGATTCCACTACAGGGATAGCGATATCAAACATGTACAGAGAGGGATGTATTGGTTTGTTCCTCTTTCGAGAAATAACCATTGATTCTGATTTGTTTGGATTAAACTTGACCAGCCACTTTTCAGCCCAAAGAATTATTTTATCAATATCTCTCTGTAATTGAACAGCCCCCGTCTGTGGGGAATCCACTATAACAAATAGACTAGTATCGTCAGCAAAAAGGTATAGACGAATCAATTTCGCTAACTATATCATTAATATAAACAAGGAATAAAAGAGGGCCCAGAATTGATCCTTGTGGAACACCTGCTTTAATTGATTTTAAGTCAGATGATGCTCCAGGAATAACAACGCGTTGTCGTCTGTTTTCTAAGTAGTTGGCGAACCAAGATAATAAACTACCACACACGCCAGCTCTTTTGAGTTTAAAGAGAAGACCACGATGCCAAACTTTATCAAATGCTTTACTTATATCAAAGAAAACAACTTTTATTTCGAGACCAGAGTCGAGAGCTTGACAAAAGCTATTATATAAGTAGGTAAGTTGGTTTACGGTAGAATCCCCTGGAAGGAAACCAGATTGATATCGGGTAAAGAAATGTGTGTCTCGAAGGAAGTTAAATACATGTTTAAATACAACTCTTTCGAAAACCTTCTCCATTGTATTTAAAAGAGATATTGGTCGATACTTAGAAGGGTCCGAAGGAGCTCCCTTTTTGAACACAGCACAAACATTTGAACATTTCCAATTTGTAGGAACAACACAAGAACAGAGCGAAGCGTTTAATAAATCACATAAAGGTTGACTAAGTGCTGTACAAGCTTCTCGCAAAACACGATTATCAATGCCATCGGGTCCAGATGCTTTTCCAATTGATAGACTACGCAGAACATCTTTTACCTCTGAAGGCATGATAACAATTAAATCAAGTTTTCTATCATTGAAAGCTAAATCAACCCGAGGTAATACATGTGATGAGTCGTCAACATAAGTCTGAAGAACGAAATAATCATTTAGAATGTCAGCCTTGCCTTTATTGTCTGCAACACACTCATCATTAAGCGGGTTAATTAGCGGGGGAATTTCCCGAGATGTCTGCGGAGAGATAAATGATTTAAGAGTCTTCCACCAATCTTTCGAAGTGAGTTGATCAGATTTAAGTTTCGGAGCAAGTGAATCAAAATATTTCAATTTTGAGCTCCGGATTAGAGAGACGACTTCATTTCTCAAGCCACGAAATCTGGCCCAGTGCATTGGATTATTAGTGAGTTTGACCCTTTTATAAGCGCGTTTCCGCTGTCGTATTTTTAGTTTAATATCTGCATTTATCCAGGGAGGTTCAAAGGGATGGATATATATTTCTTTATTAGGAATACACTCCTGAGCATGATCAACAACAGTCTTAGTAAGAGAAGATGTGAAACAATCAATGCTTGGACTACGAACTAATGACCAATCAGTATCTGAAAGCCTTTGACAAAGTTGAATATAATTCCCATTGTCATATTTCCATATACGACGACGAATAGTCTTTTTGATTGGTTTTTGGAATTTAAATATACCAAAAATAGGACAGTGGAAGCGAGTGTTTTGCTCAAGAAATGGCTCACCAACGCCGCTATGGACTATGTCGTTGGAATTCGAAACAAATAAAAGATCGATAATCGACGAAGTATTTTCTGTGAAGTGAGTTGGATCTTTGATACATTGTTCGATGGATGTGAATACGTTGTTCGGGCTAAACAGTTTCTAGTGCCAAGGGCGGCTCCAAAAGTCTAATACACCGGCTTCGGTATACCTTTTCCCCTATATGCAGGAGAATTATACATTAAATCATCACCCTTGTTTTATTTGTATAGATCAGGTTATAATCCATCTTGAGTTTTTTGGAAGCAATGATAACTATATATACTTAATATGTATCATGTATTATAGTTTGCACTTGGATGCAAGTAGAAATGCAATCAATTGCCCGAGTTACGGTGTGTATCAGGGTTCTCCTGGTCTATGAGCAATTTGGTGTGTGTCACAAAACTCATTTATCTTAGTAGGTTTTCCATAAGATACCAAAAATAAGCTCTTAAACTCAATGAGACGTTCTGTCTCACTCCGGAGTAGGAGTATAATTCCTCAAAAGTTTATATATCACACGGATAGAGACCTTCTGCCTCTTGAAGTATAAATACCAATTGGTGTTTATTCATTGATTACCTATTTTTGAAATTTCTAGGCAAATTATCCAAGACAAATATGTTGTGTTTAGAATCTAGAGGTCTGGCTGGGCTGATGAGTACTGGTGCTCATTAGTAACTACTGCAGAGGTCTCTGTACTAAGATAAATGCTCTTTGAGATTTCGTCTGAAGTCTCAAGCTAGTCTTGCAAGTTCTCTTTCTGGCTGGGCATATGAGTAGTGGTGATCATAAGTATCTAATACAGAGGTCTCTCTGTAATAAGACAGATACTCTTTGATGTTTTGTCTGAAGCATCAAAGTACCTGGCCAGTTCTCCGTCTAAGATCCCTAGCTATGCCAACCTAAGCACAAAGGTTTTCCCTGGGGTTCAAATATTGTATCCTTCAAAGCAAGTCATGGATTCAAAGAATCAGTCAAGCTGGGCTCAGTCCAGTAGAAAACGTCTGGAATCCCCCTCCTTAATAATAGCAAATGGGAGAGTGTGGTATCAACCGATACAAAATTGGGACGTAATGTCTGGCAAGTCACGTGGCCGGTGAATAAATGGGTTTTCTGACC
Organism: Mya arenaria; assembly: GCF_026914265.1. Classification (NCBI taxonomy): domain Eukaryota; kingdom Metazoa; phylum Mollusca; class Bivalvia; order Myida; family Myidae; genus Mya; species Mya arenaria. The sequence continues at coordinate 29,057,351 of NC_069124.1, read as the reverse complement.
AAGAATCAGGGGCAGACAATTTTAAGGAACACAAGATGACAGACGAAATGTTGTATCGAGATCCTGAAGTGTGCTCTTGCCTGGGTAAAGACCACTTACAGACTATGGTTACTTTTCCCAAAAGGTCATTTTGCAACAATAGCTATATTATAGTCTAATTAAAGCTAAGAGTTTCCAAATAACTGAGAGCTGACCGGAGATTAACTGTTTGGGATATCGCATTGAAATTTGGACATGGGACTGCATCTGTTCATGATTGAATCACAACGCAGCCAGACATGAGAAAGGTTTATGTTTGCTGGATTTTATGTGTTCTCACTGTCCAGCAATATCAACAACGAGTTGCTGGCAGTAACACATTTCTGAAAAAATACAGAAACCATGGTAACAGATTCCTAGAATCCATCATCACTGCTGATGAACCGTGGGTTAGTCTTTATGACCCCGAAACTAAACAGGACAGTTCTGTGTGGGAGACTCAAACACCTACCAAAGCTTTCGCGAGGACATCTGCGAAAAAAATGATGTCAATCTTATTTTTCGAAATGCAGGGCGTCATCTTAAACCACGCAGTACCCTCTGGGATGACGATGACAGCCATCTATTATTCAAAGGTTTAAATTAGTTTTATATGTTATACTTAATAATGTTTTTACGTAATGTAATTGTCGGCAAATCTTCACCATGACATCGCACAACCACATACGTCTGTCATTAGTAAGACAGCACTAGCTGGATTAGATATCAAAACTATACAACATCCCCCGTATCTACGGACCTAACTATGTGATTTTGGGATTTTTCGCATCATCAAGAATGAGTTGAGAGGCTCAGTTTTCGACGACGTCAAAGCTTTGCCAGATGTTGTTCGGGAGTGTTTAAGGAGAATACCAGCAGAAGTCTTCAACATCTGCTTTAAAATTTGGGTTCGCAGACACGAGAAGTGTATGAAGTACTTTGATAAATATATTGAGAAATATTGACAAATGCATTGTGTCCAATATTACGAAACAGATCTTCTGTTCTTTTATTTTTGTAATTTTGCTTCTGAAAATAAATAAAAGGTGTATGAGCTATGTATGTTTATAGAATTGTGTACAAATACTTTCCGAACACCCCTCGTATTCATTGTGTACTTTTATGTTTATTATTGGACCTTGCCACAGGATATTAGTCCCCCTCGGCCGGGTTAGACACCGAGACCGCCGATTCGAACACGGAACAGGCTGAAAGCGGCAACTATATTACATCTTTTTTTACAGGTTTCGGAAGAGAGCAAAGTCAAAGCCTTGCTGCTTATATAAGTAACGATACGATGGAAACAAACAGTGGAACAATTGTTCACTTGCCTGATTCGAATACTATTGGGTTACTCGTGCAGTTTAATCACGCTCCTCGGGTTGCCCAGTATATCAACATAAAAAAAGATGATGCAAATAATGTGATGACTATTTGTGAAGTAGAAGTATTCGGAGCAAGTAAGAAATTAAATGTCATAATCAAATCTTTGCTTTAGACAACTTTGTGAGATGTGAATGTCATATTTTTACTACTATTATTTGCGGGACATGAATGTCGTAAACTAATTAATTATATATTAAAGGACCTTGCATATGCTTGTGTATCGACAGGTTGGATAAGAGCCTAAAAAGGCTTCGTTTGACTTTAAAATTGTAAATATGAAAAACTTTTTTTTAATAACTACTCCAAAAACAATCAGTTATACTAATTTTGGCTCATGTTTTAATTAAGAATCAATCAGTTATCAACTGTTGTTTTTTTTCATTATGAATTGCATTATTATTTATGCAAGTTTGATCGTCGAAAGTAAAGGCATTATTTTTTCCAACTACAAAATTAAATCATTGCCAATATACTCGCAAATCAATGTAGCACAACTGTGGTTAATATCAGCATTAGCATTGATTTAAATGCATGCCATGATATGTCTCGGCTTCATCGTGTTTCTTCAAATACACAAATTAGTATCAATGCAATTTAAAAATACAACAACTGTTTTTAAATTATGACAGACTGTCCGTCAGGATATTTCGGTGACATGTGTTTGCGAAGATGTCATTGTAAGAACCAATGTGAAGTTATTTCTGGTCACTGCACCGAATGTGAGCCCGGTTGGAAGCCACCTACATGTGAAACTGGTAATTTTGCAAAAGTCTCTTAATAATCAGTATGTTGTACATCATTTTCGGCAACAATTTTTAACATTAATTATTATAAATGTTTATTGTATAACACTTTTATAAAGTTTCACCCGTTAATGATTCAAAGGACGTCAGCATCAATGAATTTTTATTAATTATAAAACGGTTTAAACATTTGTGGGTATGAGCGATCTAGTTTATTAGAGAGGTCCAATGGTATAGGTGTATTACTCTCATTGAAGATAGTTTGGGTTCGATCCAAACTGTAGAGACCTTCCCGCATAGCTATATATAGACCCCAGTATTGGTTTATATCAAGGATTGGTCTCGAGAGATATTCAAATTAGCTTTCAACTGTCTTCACAAACAAGCTCATATAAATATTTAAAATAAACAATATACTCTGAAAAGGGATTTTTCATTAGTAGATCTGCCCACTTTAAATTTACAAAACATTTTGAAGGCCATGTTTAAAAGTGGTGTCATAAGAAATCAAAACAAAAACAATTACCTTGACAAATATCTAACATACGAATAATGAATAAATGATTTTGTTAAAAAGCCAGCATTGATTGGTACTGGTATGGCATGTTTCACAACTCAAGTCTTATAAAATGATGAATCAGGGTACCGTTTTCTTGATAGATCTTGATCTTAACTATGTAAGTAAGTCATTCTTGGCAACTCCAAAATTATTTTTGTTCCATTTTTTGTAAGTGTTGATAATAACGAGAAGGGGTCCGCATTATTTTGAATAAAACATAAAACATTTACATGTTGTAAGTTTTTGTGTGCACCAACCATACTTTGTAAACGTTATGTGTAAAAGCTGTATATTTAATGCATGCATTTCAATTTTGAGAAAACTTTCTAAAGCGAAGCATACTTAATAAACGAATTTGCCGACCTCTATATATATTGCTTTTAGCAAGAGATATACATTTATTCCGATTAGTATGACTGTTCAACATTGCAAGTTGTGAATGTTCGCGCAGAGCTTTAAAATTCCACTACAACACTATAAATCACTACTTTGTTACTTGATTGAAGCCACTGACAGGTCGCTAATTCCACTACAACACTATAAATCACTACTTTGTTTCTTGATTGAAACCACTGATAGGTCGCTACGGTTTAAGAACATTTTGAACACTGGAGATCTAATAAAAATGTCATATATTAACACTAAAATGTTTCTCTCTTAAATCTTTATGTTTTCAAATCGCATTTTTTGTTTCTTAATACGTATATATTTGCAATATATGTTTTGTTTGTAAAACATAACAAAACGAGTTCCTAGAGAGAATCTGGCCCCAAGAGTCCGGATGTTTTTCTGAGGCAAAACTGATCGTTTGTATGTCTTATAATAACACAGTTACTAAAAAAATATATTTATTTTTGATTTAATTGTAAATCAGTATAATAATTATATCATATAGATGTACAAATATAAACCAAAACCCTTAATTGGATCCCAAAGTTTTGTTTTAATTTAACAAAACGGAGTGGTTGATGTTAAAAACAGCATGTATCCATTATAATTATGTGAACAACTAATTTACATATCAAATTCAATGTCTTTTAGCATGCCATTCTGGGTTCTACGATGACTGCAAACAAGTGTGTGGGCAATGTAAGCAGCAACCATGTAACAAAACTGATGGCTATTGCACGGATGGTTGTGCAGAAGGATACACTGGAGATAAATGTGACCAAGGTATTGGAATATTGGTATTCTAATCGCCTGTTTTACCTATTTCTTACGGGCTTGAAATCGACATACTCACACACACGCACTACAAGTCTTTTTACGTTTCACATGAAAGGAACTACATCCTTTCTTTGTCGGACTGATGGCTTCCTTTTTTGGGATACCTCTGAACTATAAAATGGGAACCTGAAAAACCTGTCATTCATTGGGCATATAATGAGCGTGTATGCCGTTAAACAAATTGTACCTGTTTTGGGCACAATAAATGAGCACTAAATTTATAATTTTCTTTCGGTTTTGTGGAGTGTTTGTAACTGTGATAAATGCACTTTTGTCATCATCCTGTGGGTCAAAAATGTAAAAAGAGTTAAGAGATGTTATATGGATAAAAAAAAACGCTTTGATAAGTTAACTTTAATTAAACATATTGGTTCTTTTAAATAAGTATGGGATATGCAAATTGATAGTGATTTTTCGTGCTTAATTTTAAATATACAATTAGACTTTCTTACATAATTGTTTTTGCGATAAATGTACTTGGACATACATACACTTCAAAGAGTTTACATAACCAAAAACATACTGGGCCTGTGTTTCTCACAAGATGCAAAAAAATAAACCTGTTTGATCGAAGGCAAGACAAAAGGCTAAAGTTTAGGCGTTTTAAATCTAAAAAGAGTAACATTTGTACATAAATAGTTCACTGTCAAATGTCTAAAACAGGACTACGCTTTATTTACCTGAATTTAGCAAGGCTGTGTAAAAAAATATAAGAATTGAAATTTAGCTCATTTTAAGCATAAACCTGTTAACATGATGTATATATTATGTCAAATCATTTATCATTTCAAATACTTGTGCACTAAATAGAAACCAGCAACAAAATTCCTCCCTGTCGAACTAATCTTTCATATTTATGACATTTTATGAACACCAGTTTGCGAACTTTTATACTACATAATGCATGTATTATTATGTGCAACAATTTTCGACATATCCCCAACAGTTAAAGTTTGTGAAATAGGCACCCGTGCCATACCAAATCAAACGCAGCATTCTAGTCGAGACAAGCGGTGTAAGCATAACCTCCCCTCTCAATCTGTGTGTAGACTGTTTCCTGTTAGTTGAATGCGGTTGTAGTGCAGAAAAGTCCTTTCTTGAATTAGTGCTGCTTTGGCGACAGGAGTGGTAAATTATAAGTGGTCACATGGTTGTTAGGACATGGTCTTGTAAGTTGTATCCGTTAAAAAATGTTACAGGGACACAGCAGTTACGAGACTGGTATATTACTGTTAGATTAATAATATTTGCTTGTTTTAACTACTAGTTCATTTATACATATTTGACGCAATTTGAATTTCCTGCAATCTGATAAGATGGTGTCATTTAAGAAGAAAGTTTTTTGTGTCGTTGTCCGCGTCATCAACTATACTAAGCGTATACACTCTAAGGAGATAAAAGACATTGAAATGTTATTGGTTGAAAAATTGTGACGCTTACGATGAGAACGACGTACGCGAGCACGAAGCCGGACAAAATAATCTCAATGTATTCGCATATGATACAGCACGTTTTCCGATCATTTACTTGTGCATGACTTGTCCCTGAACTTGACATTACATCGTTTATTGTCAATAGATGACTCCTATTGCCTTTTGTTCGACAACATTGGGCGCTCCCGACAGGCGACATAATTCGCGGAAATTCAGTTAGAATATACAAATTGAACACAATTCGCAAAACCTACCAAAAACAAGGTTATTTCATGTGTTTAAGAATGTCCCACTGGCAGACATGGCGACTACTGCTCTAGGAATTGCAGTCAACATTGTATTGCTGAAGAGTGTCACCATGTCAGCGGGATGTGCATCCTTGGATGCAAGCCTGGATATAATTTCCAGATAGATCAAAAGTGTGAAAGTACTGAAATGTTTTCGTCTATTAATGTGAATGTGGTCTCACTGCGGAGAGCACATATCGGTTTTTTACAAGGTTAACAATTTATTATCGTTGTTATGAATGAATACCTCAGCAGAAATTCAAATAGCTACCCTCACAAGGATAATACATAAATCAAGAAGGTAGGATGGTAAGATATATACAATGGCGGATGCACTGTCAATTGAAAATCTGTTTCACATAATACATTTCTGTCGGTTAAGTTTTCAAATCCGGAATAGTGGCGTAATAGTATTATATCATTTCTGTTAAATATTTAAACTTTTTATTCTCTAAAAAATCCTTGAAATAAAGTGGAAGTGTTCAGGCACTGGTAACGTTAGAGGGGGCGCAGAGTAGGAGCGCAGCTGACTCTCTTGAAACATATAATTTAGTTTAAACGTGGTTTTCCCCTTAAAAATATTTAAGATTTTATCTAAATTTAAGTTTACGTTTCCATGACACAAGTGTTCATAAGTCGAAATGTATTGTCTCATGATTTCCTCTAGTGGACAACAATTTTGGACCGATGTGTAACTGTTATCATTCATACTATAGCAACGTTGTTTAAATAGAGCCTTTTTTTGCTTTTTAAGACCCCCCCACTCAAGTTTGGATCATTATTTTTCCGACATTAATTAGGCTGATCACTCTAATCTAAAGTCCTTAAGTCGGTTCTGTTTGTCAAATTTAAACTTCTGTTACTTATTTAAGTCACAGAACTATATTGCTTTTCAATAAATACACTTCTTTAAAGAAGAATCATTGACAATTGTTTGTTCCAAGTTTCATCAAAATTGGCCGACATTCATATGATTTGAAGGAACGTGGTCATATACCTTAATACATGTATACAAATCGGTCTTATTTTTTAATCATGATACATTGCTTTGAACTAATGATTAGAAAATAATTTAATGCTGCACTAAAAGTATTAAAATATTCACTCTTGTTCATTGGTGTGATAAGCTTCAATTAATTGACCCTCACTTATGGAAGCTTTGACTGGGGTTTTCAAACACCTCACCAACTTTCACACGACTAGATAACAATGGTATATGTGACTGTTTTTATTGAACTGACACACTAGAAAACACCCAAATATGCCACATCTCTGGGGCCTTTCAATCCGACTTCACACACTTGGGATCTTGTCATCAAACACAGACCGCAATGATCCGTGTCCAGCGTAGAAACCCGGTTTCATGCTCCAAAGATCTTATACCAATAGCCAAAATCTCATCTTACCATACTTGATCGCTATGCTCCTTGTAACTGAATACCTGCACCGGAATAACTCTATAGATATCCAGTTTCTGGTGATTTTCTACCCCATAGATAGCAATTACCTGTGTTCAATAATTGACAGCAAAAAGTCAAGAACCAATTTAAACTTCGAACGTCGACTAACACTTAACTGATTTAAAGTTACCTTGAAAGTGGACAGAAAAGGACTCACACTGACTGTCGCATTTTCATAATCCTGGACGAGTTAATTATTTATATGGTTAAAACGACTTACGTCTGCTATGCTGCCAACATTCTACCGGAAAGCCGGTTTACTTAAAAGATAATTTCAATTACATGTATTAACAAACTACCTAAAGTTAAATAAGTATATGACAAATAATTTCAAATAAAATAATAATATAACAACACAGTTCTTACTTATTTGGTCAATAATTCAATAAGATATAGTTTTCTAAATATAAATATAGAATGACAGATATATAACTTTTATGCGGTTCGTTTACCTAGAGAAATCCCACGTCTACGGCTGTATCAGATCCTGCAGAACTTGCAATTTCAATATTTACAATAATTGTATTCCAATTGTTTTTGGTTAAAGCCCTAAGTCCTGACAAACTTAAAATGATCCTGGTTTCAGACCACCACAATCTGTACCGATGCTAGCCTCCTCGATACTAAGCTCAGTTATCAACAGAAGTCGTTCTGTCACAAAGACATCCTTACTGGACTATGTAACTTTATTTCCCATCTTGTATGGACAGACACAACTTAATGTCCTGGCCTACGCGAAAATGTCACAATTCTGCTGACAAATCTGTTCAACTAGTCCCAGTAGTTTCTGTCTACGTCACTGGTTCCTGTAATTTCATTTGATACAGGGCTGAGCTTTTTTGGTCATGGAAATTGGGCTGGTTACCATTGTTTTTGCATACTATGATGATTCATGTAGTAACAGCTATTGGGCTTGTCTCAAAAGGTTTTTGATACAGGGATTGGCTGCTTGGCTGACCACTAGCGTTTATAGTATTATAGTTCAATACAGAATGTACAGGTGACTCGTACATTCGCAAGTGACACAGCAACTACAGCTACCAATGTCAGGATTGGTGTAATAATGTATTATGGTGCATGAAATAGCTGTGCGGACGGCTGGATCATGAAGTTTTGCGGTAGACGAACAATTTAAACATTGAATTGAACTCTTTTAAGCTGGCTAAATATTATACAACTTCAACACACAACTATTGCTTTATTTCCCTATTTCATATTGTATGTAGACACAGTTCTTAAAAGGTCGTTTTAAGTTAATCGCGGCTTAACGTCTCATCAAAGTGGCTAGTCGTATGATTTTACTTTCAACAAGGAATAGTGACTTGAGAATTATAAAGTATTAAATGTAAGCTGTTCTGAAAATGGAAATTTTCAAAGTAGTTCATGCCTAAAGATATGGGTGAAATAATCATCATTGATAATAAGCTTCTTGCAGATTATAAGGAGGAGCGGATGTTTACCATTTACGAGGTTGCCGGGGTGGCTGGAGTGTCGGTAGCAGGATGTCTTCTCCTTGTATTTGCTTGTAATCTTGGATATAGAAGATACAAGTCGGCATCAAAGGAAAAAGACACAACTAACGTTATTCCGTGAGTAATATATCGTTGGATGAATCTTTAAGTTTATAGTGGTAATAATGCAGGAGACAGTTAATAAAATGTCAAAACATTACATGTACATTTACATCTAGATACATTTACACGTTGGTTATATGATGTGAATGATTTTCAAAATAATGCAAAAAATGAAAACTACGCAATTCAGCTGAACCAGAATTATGCATTTGCAGTTTAATACAGTCTTCATTTCAAATTTCACATCGGATACTTTCATGAGACGCGGTATATGTATCGGATGATTTTCACGTTAATGACAATTATATTCTTTATGAGATAAGCGTTTTTTATGAGGAAAGAATAATGTATTTAACATAGGGAGGCAAACTAGCATTCTAATATTCAATCGAACGTTAGGTATTCGAATGTCAAAATCAGTATTGGAATATTCGTTGTATTTTGTTGGTTTGTTTTTACTTGTGTCTGCAACTGTGTTGTTTTGTATAAAGTGTGTTTTTATCTTGTTGTTATTTCAACGGTTGTCCCGTAATGCCAGAGGCTTGAACGGGTTGACAATACACTGCACGCGCTTCATATTTCAATAAGGGATCTGTCGTCGGGTACTATAAACAGTCCTCGTAATTTTGGAATAGCTGGCTATGAGACAATTGACATCAAACAAGTTTCAATTATATTCGGTACATTTAAATGACCATGTCAATTAAGGAGTTACGGAATCGGTCTTCACACCAATGTGTTTATTGGCTGCCAATTAACCTGTGCAATACTGCTGGAACCGCCGTGATGGTAAAGATGATATTTGCTAGTTGTTTCGATATAACGTTCGTGCTTTGAAATGCAACTGTAAAGTATAGCGTTTAAGGATAAATTTCCTGAATTGTTGTACAATAGATGAATCAAAATCCACGTTTGTTTTCGTTCAAATCTGTTACTAGGCTCGGAGTTGGTTTGTTTTTTCCATAGTTTTATTTAGTTAAGGTCGACCAATGAACGAGATTGCGAGGTATTGCAGAATATCGAAAATTAGATACCCCTCTAGCGATTATTGTGGATCGTCAGACGGTAAAAACAATCTTCCGTTGGCGCATAACGTCATTGAACTAGAAATTTACGGCGATCTATCTTTATTTACAGATAAGAAGGCAATATAATTTAAATAATTCGATTTTAGTTTTTGTTTGTTCAAAACTAATTCCTTTTTGATGAGATTGTTTCTGAAAATGGCTAAATTCAGAGTTTAATTTGGGGAAAATACAAGTATCGTCGCTTGTGGGGAGTATAATGTAGCCGGGTACCATCTACGAAGAAGGAAAAAAAACTGCCCTGGCTAAAGTGAATAACGATAGTTTACTACAATTTCTTAAAGATTCATTTTTGTAATCGAATATTCGATCGAAAGATCTACAGAATATTCGAATACAGATATGTTGCCACTCGTTTGCATTCCTAGTTTTAAATCCTTATTGACCTATATTTTATTCAAGTTCACAACCATAACAACATATTACTAGATCTAGTCCATCTAATTGTATGACCAAACAAGAGTCTTTGACTCTACTAATTATGTCTGAGAACCTTTCCGTTTTGGGATTCGACATTATAATCTTCACGTAACCGAACTAAGATACAAACGACTTTACATAGCATATTTTTGTGGAAAGAACATAGTGTAAATGACAAGCATGTTTCGTTAAGATACGGTTGTAAATTGCACACTTTCATATTTTCCAGAGACATCGACTATGTGAATACGGGGAACGCATACGAAGGCCCGAACGAAGTACAGTTTCAAACTAGCGATGAACATATCTATCAGACTATCCAGAACTGACGCGTGTCAAGAACTTTTATCTGTGTGAGGATGCGATAAAAATCATAGTTTTTTTTCAACAGAACTGCGACATATTTTGTGCGTTCATTAATAACACGTACATTCTTATTTGTGTTTTTCAGTTACATGCAAACTGTTATATCAAATTTGAAATCCAAGGCTGACTTAAATTAACCCTTTATGTTTTGGTTAATTATACAGCTGTTATTTGGTATTTCAATGTAGTTCTGATGACCAAAATACCCATAATGGAAGTTCATGAGTCGACTTTAATTACGCTGTTTAATGTATAACAATAAGTCAATGGTACCATTTTATACTCAATCATAATGCCAAATTGGTATACTGCATTGTTCAATATGTATGTTTGTTGTTATGCTTTCATGAGCCTTGTGTATTGCGTATGTTACCAAAAGTTATTAATATGTATTTATGTAAGTGTATAAATATACATGATAGCTTCTTTTTAATTCATTGCTGCATGTTTTGTTTCTTGATAAACTTTGTTGTTGTTTTTATTAATATTTGTCGGTAAAAGCTATACATAGCTTATCTTTATCTACATGTACATAAGATTATACACTATTTTTAATTTCCTAAAAAAACACACACACTACTTCAAAGTACTTCTTCTAGCGTTTCACGTATATGACAACCATAAATTTCCTTTAAATTTATTTCAAACCAAATTGATTTAAACAAATAAAAAGTTATGTCGCATTCCTCCTAAGACAATTACTCACTTTGATTATTTTTACACCTTTTATATTTCAAGGACTCAATATTGCATCAGCCGGAAGTCAGCAAGTTCTAGTTCCATCAAAATATATTTAATCTGAGATATTTATGAAAGACTTATCTCTGAGTGGAGGTATTAGACTGAAAACAAAGAATAGCAACTAAACATTACGTGCATCACTAAGACATAAACATAATTAGTGCAGAACAATGCTTTCGATATTTTCCACATTGAACGATATAATGTGATGTTCAATGTGTTTTATAAAAATGTACACTTTAATTGATAATGAAAACATAAATTATAATAGCCCTGATTTTTTTTCGAATTTTTTTATTTGAAATACAAACTTTCCCCCAATTATATGAAGGTTACACGGTACTATTACAATATTCTATATGTTTCTAAAACTCCTACGCAGTAATCTCCATTGGCGACAAGTAAAAAAAGCGAGTTTTGAAAAATTAACATTGAGCTTAATTGTTTGTTTTGAAAATGTCATTCGAAAGAACGAATTCCAGAAAATTCTCTCTTAATGTATAGTATTTTTGTATGCCCGTTCTATCTACTCATAAGAGTAAAATGTGTTCACAAAAACAAAAACAATATTATAAAGCCCTGAATTCACATAACATGCCGGTACAAAGGTGAATTTCATACTATTGAAATTCATGTATTAGACCATCGACTCTATTGTTTCCGAAGTAACGTGTATATATTTATGTTGTAATTTTGTTTGTACTGGAGGATTAGCTTGGGAAAACCAGAATATTTATAATTCTAGGCTTAAACTATTGTAACAATAATATCAACCATGATAATGTCCTTCGGACATATGTTTACCCAAAATGTTATCATTGAAATAATAACCTGTTTTGGTTACCTACATGCACGTTTTTCTTCTGATTTTATTGCCCCGACTTGATGCTATGCATCACTTGTTTTCTTGTATCAATTTGAAGTAGCAATTTTAGTCTTCAATATAGAGAGGGCATCCTTGACAACATCGTGTTAGTATGGATTTAGTTATAACGTACCATTTACCACCGACAATAAACACTTGTCTTTATGTGTGTTATTGAAAGCCCAGGGCCCGTATTTTCTGAGCTACATGTTGGAAAATTGAACCTACTAATTTGTTAAATTTGCAAAATGGAATAGTCTGAAGGTTTTCTACAACAATTGAGGAAAATTGATATTAACTGATGGATTACGCAATGATTTACTGTTTTGCATATGTAGAATAGATGAAGCCAGTTCTTCATTTCAAATTTCAATTAAAATGTGAATCTTATTGGGTGTTTCCTGTGTTTTTATTTCTAGAGAAAAACAATATTACTAGCGTGGAACATAATTAAGTTGCAATTATAGGAATAAATATCATTACTTTGATTGAATTAATTCGAGTGATCAACATGCAAATCTGAAAATCCCTGTTATCCGTATGCGTTTTATACTATTGGTGTGTCAATGCATGATAATGTTTAATATAAAAACTACTTATATCGGCAACAATACACGATAACTTAGTAGTACATCTGTTCAACTTGTCCTAATTGAATGTTTTTCACCACATGCTTACATAAGTTCTAATGTTATATAAAGTAAGTTGACTATCGAGATTCACTGAAGGCACGAATTTGTTGTTCTGCATTGCGAAGGGGAGTCGAAGAAACATGGACTACATAAAACAACGATTGTTTCAGTGAGCCAAAGCAGAGACAGTTGATGTAACCCAAATCAATACACCCGCTGCAATATTATGTTATAATTAAAATAATTAAAGCACAAAACAATTGAAACAAATGCTTTGTATCAGATGTGATGTGTTTAACCTGTTCGTATCAATGCACAAAATGACTTTCCTTTCCAAATTTAAATAAATCTTACAGAGGGACCAAATCACTCTAGATAGACACTTGCAGATGTTGACATTATTCTCCGCAAAATGATATATACGCAGTGTGTCCCGTATTGAGGGCGTATGACGCGATAGGTTTTTGTTAAGTGTTTGTCATACATTTCAGCCGAAGTATTTGTAAACGTTCAGATACATCCGTGCTAGGTTTGCAGTAACATAAATCTCGCCAATGGCATGTTGTGTATTTATCAATGATGATTTGACGTTTACCATTGGGGAAGTAAATTAGGTTTAAATAAATACAAACATTGTATTATATGCTGTTAAAAGTGTATTGTGTTAAAACATTTTGAGGTGTATTGTGGATCCTTTTTGCATCAGGCCAAGCTATAGTTAGCTCGTTTTTGTATAACTGTAGAATATTTCAGCTGTTTCAAAGTACACTTCATGAACAAACAGGTTCAAAGTATCGCCATTTCGAGATGAAAGGGATGTTAAATATCTAAATGTACGCTTTTTTCAGCTAGCTATTTTGCATGGCCTCAGAAAAAACGTCCATGATATTAATACAATATATAACAGATTAATACTGTTCTCAGTGCTTCGACTCTTTTTGCTTTCATCTTTAAACGAACGGCAACTTCTACATGGTATTAGGCAAGTTAAAGACAAAACTACTGTAAAAGGAATTACAGCTGGCGACACGTATGCCAACTTACTGGCCTTTTTTGTCCTGATAAAACTACGATATAAAACAGAAAATGTAAGAAGCTGACACCGAATTGGCAGTGGTGATGAGTGTCTCTGGCCTGTATTAAAGTAGTTCATTTAACGTTCAAACTACAGTGATAAAGCTTTTCCTGCATACTATTAGATAACATCCAAAGAGGTTTCTGCGTGGTAGCCAAGCCGAACAAGTAGTATTTCATCAGGTTTTTCGACCCCCACCCACCCCACTACACAAGATCTAAATCACGCGCAATATCGTGCAAACAAGAGTGACACATCACAATATAACTTTCGTCACAATCGTTGTTAAATAAATACAGTTTAATCTCAAGACAGCCGTGTAAACAAATTGTTTTACAACGAAAACACTTGATATAGGGTAGGCATATAATATATTATTCGAATGTCTTCGATGTGTTTCATTTAGCTTTAGGTAAATCGTAAATATGCAATAACCTACCTTTGCCGATTTTTTTTTTGGTTTGGAAACGATGTTCTCAAACGAAAGTTAAATTAAATTAATGTATGTGTTTTATTTAACTGTAATGAAAGGCCAAGAAGAAGATTCTTTTCGCGGGTTTGTAAAAACTGTGTAATTATTTAGCTTTATTGTATGCACCATCTATAATTACGTTATCATGATTTATTTTGGTATTGAGCCAACGAGATTGTTTATGTTTTATTACGTTATTATTTATAAAATCATTATTTCTAAGGCAAATATCTAGAAGCATTTTGTTGATTTCAGTATTTTATTTTACGAGTGTCATAGAAAACATGTTTATAGTTTTTCTATGATCATGAATACGATCGTAAACTGAAACCAACATATTTTCGGAGAGGAAACCAACTTATTTTGAAGTTTTATTAATATAATTATTTTGATTTATTTTCTCAATAATAATTTTTGAAAATAATGTTTTTACGCCACTATCCGTCGGACGCCCTTCACGCAAATTTATAGCTCATAATTCAATTGTCAATTTTACCGGTTCGCTGGTAAAAATTTCTCCGATATTTTGTTGATTGTTTATTATTTACTCGTTTTTAGTGCAAATATTTTATGAACGTTAATCAATGAACTTTTATCAATGCATTTATGTTTTAAATAATTACAGTTAAAGCACGAAAGCACTTTTAAATTAAACAGGGCATGAATAAATGACCAAATACTACGCCGTCATTTAATGCATGAACATTTGAAAGGCCTTACGTGTTAGCAAAACACTTGCGGATAATATTTGGCTAAAATGTTTTGCTTAATTTTAGAGTTTGTTTAATAGTCATCAATCACAGTCAAGATCAGTCTGATTCTCTCGTTTTCAAGGTAAAAAGAGAAGGCCTGGGTGGGGTAAAAATCATCAGTTAATATGTTAATGTTGTGTGAATTTCCCGGGACAGTTCAGTTTGACATTGAATATCAACGGACGGGTTTTGCTCTCTGTGTACATGTGGTTGCCTGGATTTCTATCAGCAATTTTTACTTTACAGCGTTCCAGTATAGCTGGAAAGTATTGTCGTTACTGTACGGTCAGTTTGACCACAGTTGACCAATAGGTGATTGAGTTTTGTTATGAGGGGTCGAGTTATCCAATAGAAAAGATTAACGGTATAGACCGTGATTTTGGAGATGAAAATTGATTCAATTCTAGCATGCACAGTAATCTGGACATTTCGGTTTTCTTTAATTTATTTTCATAATGGACGAAAGTAGCAGTGCCAATAGTGAGAATGTTTTAATGGACAGAATTGAGAAAATGATTTCTAACAAGCTAGCGTGTTTTTTTAGGAAAGGATCTCTCAGTCGCAGAAAGATATTGCAGACTCTCAAATTTGTAAGATGCAAGAAGACATTTTGTGTAACGATACGTATCAATTCAAGAGAAAAAGTTGTGAAGACCAGTTCAAGTTTAATCTTAAAGTAACAACGCAGCTGAGGGAAGCGGAAAGTCATGTTAGAAAGATGGACATTGAAGCAGCGGGAGCAAACATAGTAAAAGGTATGGGTTTAATGATGCAGAGGCAAAAGCTTGTTATGATGGCTGATGCCTCTGAAATGGGCTGAGCTGTTGCGAAAGAATATGTTAGCAATCCTTTTGGCTTCGGACTCTCAAGACGAAAATAAAATTTCGAGAGCGTCAAAGAAGGCTAAGCAGTTCCTGAAAACCCGGCCAGGCAGGGGTCGGTTTCACCCTGTATACCAGCAGGGCGTCGGCTTCTCCACCCCACCTTACGGAACAGCAGCGCCGATACCTACCGTGACACAGGCGGATTTCACGGGACCAAAACCACAAAGACCTGGATTATGTTTCGGTTGCGGGAGACCAGGGCACTGGAAATTTGAATGCAGAGCTGGGGAAACACCCAAGACTTATGATAAGATAAGTAGAATAGTAGATGGTATTGTTAGACAGAATAAATTTGAAAATTTTGATCAGCAAAAGCAATTGCTTAATTTGCCCGGACAGGCCTCAGAATGTTTGGACGGTGCGCAGGTAGAAAAAGACCTCGCGACACCGGTCGGCAGATAAAAGCGTTTCATAGCAGAATGGGATAAAATTTGGGTAAATAACAATGTTTACACAAGAACTATTTTATTAGAAGGTTACAAGTTGCCGTTTAAAATTTTACATAACGCTGAAATTATGAAAAATAATAAATCGGTCAAAGATAACTCTAATTTTGATGAAAACGAAATTGAAAACTTGCTGAGTAAGGGGTGCATATCCGAAATAGGTCAAGTTCCTAAAGTGGTGAACCCGTTAACTGTTGCTTTCGGAAAGAAGGGTAAACCCCGTATGGTATTAGATTGTAGGCATATTAATAAACATTTGGTTACATTTAGGTACACGTGTCGGTTGCTAAACAATTGTTTAGAAAATCTGAGTTTTTGTTTACATTTGATTTGAAGAATGCATATCACATAATTGAGATATTTGAAGGGCATAGAACTTTCCTGGGATTTTCATGGGAGAAAAATGGAGTTACAAAATATTATGTTTATAATGATTTGGCTTTTGGTCTGGCGACAGCTGGTTTGATTTTCTCAAAAGTTCTCAGAGTTGCAATAAAACATCTGAGGTCATTGGGTCATATGGTTGTAACATTTTTAGATGATGGCCTCGGGGGACACATAAATTTTGATAAAGCCATGCATTTAAGTCAGGAAGTAAAACGGTTGTTCATTTCACTTGGTTTTTTGTTTACTGAAGACAAATGTTCATGGGTGCCAGAAAAAAGAGCCACATGGTTGGGATATTTGTGTTGTATGAAAACAAACACTATCCATGCTACCGAAGAAAGAATATGTCGGTTAGAAAATGCATTAGATTCACTATTTTTTCAAGTTCGAAAAGATAAAATTTGTTTAGTACCTGTTCGATTTTTGGCTTCAATAGAGGGTCAAGTTATTTCATTCCAAAGTAGCTTGGGGAAAATTGTTTGTTTTAAGACTAGATTGTTTATGCATGCATAGATTCCAGATTGGGTTGGAATAGCATGGTATTATTAAGCAGTAACGCTATTAAAGAGTTGGAGTTTTGGCGTCAAAATGCTAGGAATTTGAACGTTAAGGGTGATTGTATAGCGACTGAGGTTCAGCCGTTTTGGTTATGGTGGCTATGTTGCTCTTTGTGCGGGCGCCTTTATTGAAGGCACAGAGGTTTATGGTTCTTGGAACGAGCAAGAAACGGTGAAAAGCTCCACTTGGAGAGAGATTGAATCTGTTGACAGAGTAGTGAAGAGCAACGTTGATTGCTTACAGGGAAAAACTGTTTGTATGCATTGTGATAACAAGAATGTTACAAGCGTTCTACAGAAGGGTAACAAAAAGCCTGATTTACATAGTGTAGCTGTTGATATTAAGGAGTTTTGTGATATGAATGATATAACACTGAAGCCTAAATGGATACAGAGACAAGACAATGTCAGAGCAGATGAATTAAGTAGGCAATATGATAACGATGACTGGAAAATGACACCTTGGGTATTTGATCAAATTGAATTCAAGTCTTGGGGTACTCACACGTGTGACAGATTTGCATTAAATTTGAATAATCATTGTAAGAAGTTTAATTTAATGTTTTGGTGCCCTGGTTGTACTAGCATTAATGCTTTTGATCAGATTTGGAAAAATGATTTAAATTGGTGGGTGCCACCACCAGTATTTATCGCAAAAGTTATTCATAAATTTATGCACGAAAAAGCAAATGGTACATTAATTGTGCCTGTATGGAAATCTGCAGCTTTTTGGCCTTTGTTGATTGATGGAAATGTTTTTAAAGAGTTTGTAAAAGACATCATAAATTTGCCAAAGGATGATATTATTGCTAAAGGAAAAGGTAACAATGGGGTTTTTGGTCAAACACCAATGAAAGTGCAAATGATTGCTCTGAAAATAAGGCATTGAACGCCTTGGAGTTAGGGGTGAAAGATTGTCATATTTTTACAGATGATACATGATGATTTTCTTTGTATTTTGAGGTGTTTATGGACATATTTATGTATTTTCAGGCATAGGACTGCTGGGTAACATAGCTAGGCAGATGCAGCAGGAGGGTTTGGCACAGAATGCCAAAAATGTTGATATTGCCAAAAGTATGGCCAAGTAAATTGTTATGTCAAAAAGTGAAAGCACATCAAAGAAATACCATATTGCATTTAAAAAATGGTGCGATTTTTGTGAATCAAATAAGTTTGGGTCGATGCCCGGAAGGCCAATTTGTGTCGCTATATATTTAACGGAGTTGATGGGTGATTCTGCCTCTTAGCCCAAAGTTTCTGCAGCTGTTTACGCTATAAAGTGGGCCCATTCATTGATAAATAAAGAAGATCCTACAGACAATGGTTTCGTTAGAAACTTGTTGGAATCGTCTAAAAGAACTGCTAAGGAGCCAGTGAAGCGGAAGGACATTGTCACTTCGGAGTTGTTGATACAGTTGTGTAGCTCATATGTTTATTCGGTTGATTTATGTGAATAAGAAATTTGTGTATGATAACCTTAGCTTTTGCAGGTTTTTTTTAGGTTCAATGAATTAAGTAATATAAAATACAAGGATATAACTTTTAGTGATAATTTTGTTAAAATTTTCATTTCGAGAAGTAAAACTGATCAATACTGAGATGGCAATGAAATTTTGGTAAGCAGAGGCATTTCATCTGCATGTCCAGTTGCAATGTTGGAAAAGTACATGCATTTGGCAGATTTGAACACAAAGTCTGGTTCCTTTTTATTTAAGCCAATAAACCGATCAAAAAACAGCTGTAAATTGATTTCAAAAGATAAGCATATAAGTTATACAAGAACTAGAGAGGTTGTGATAGAAATGTTTAAGAAATTAGATCCTGATATTAATATAGGTTTGCATTCTTTGAGAGCTGGTGGAGCTTCAACAGCAGCTAATAGTGGTGTAGACACTAGATGCTTGAAACGTCATGGTCGGTGGAAAACAGACGTGTCTAAAGATATGTACATTAAAGATTCGGTTGAAAGTAGGCTTTCAGTATCAAAAAGCTTAAATATTTAAAGTTTAAGTAAATTGTTCAATAATCACTTCTTAAGTTTTGATCAGTAACTGTATATTGATGAAGGCATTATTAATTGGAAACTGTGTTGGCTCTTTAAATTCTTTATTTTTTTGCCTTAATTAGGACGTATATTATGAAGCCTTAAGCTCTAACTTTGAAATTTGGTTCTAGCATTTGTGCACGCTATCGGCCAAACAAATATAGTTGTTGGGTTGTTGATTTATGTATAGATATTAGGGTGAAGTAAAGTATAAACTGAGTAATGGAAAGACTAATAGTAAACAGGTTTTCGATACCATCCAGTGCATACTAACGGATTAAGACACTAGTATATACGACTATACCTCCAGTAGAGCTATTGAAAAAGTGTCTTCTTACGGTTGTAAGCGGACCGTGCATGAGATTTTCGAGTAATCCCACTAGCCGACACATTGTATTTGAAAAAGACATGATAATAATCTGATGTTTTTCTTTCGGAAAAAAAATATTTCTATTTTACTATTTAAATCAGTATTTATTTATTTATAAATGCATTTATTTGTTCACTTATATATACAATACACTTATCGTCGTATAAGTCACATAAATAAACTGTTTTATCGAGGACAACATTCAATAACTAGCAAGTGTTTAACTGAACAATGCTGTAATTCATCCGCATGATTGTAATTGCACGGTTTAGATCCGCCTACTTGTAACCGCTCAGATATTGGAGCTAATGTACAGACGAAAAAAACCTCTCAAACATCGCGCAATTGTCACGAACAACGTGCAACCAGCAAATGTCTCTGTACAATCGATACCTGTCTCGTCAAGCACATTCTCCTTTATCAGCTAATATATATGGCTTGGGCTTCAGCGAAATTTTCCTTGTTGGTTTATCACTTGGTTTATTACTATCAGTAAGTTTTTTAATGTATTTAACAGGTGTCGCCTTTCTTGTTCTTTATTTTTAGGTCTTCTTCAACATTGATTTACGATATGTCCTACTGAGCGGATACTAAAGGGTATTCAACTGAATCTTCAAACAGATCAAATTCAAATGGGATAGCAGAATAAACGGATGTAAACACTTCGCTTTTAGTTTGCTGAACTAATACATGTATTTGTTATCTTAAATTGTTCAGATGCAAAAAGAAAACTACTTGAAATATAAATTCAAAGCAAAAAAGGCAGAAAGAAGCCTACTTCGAAAATAATAATTGAACATTATGATTTATTCCTTTACTAATTTCTCATATATATAACTACACATGTTAGACTGGAATATCACAGGCCTCGGAATCTGCTACTGGAGGTGTTGTTTCTAAATTACTGTTTACATCTCGCTTCACTTGTTGTTGGATTTCAGGTACGTTCATATCTATGTATAGACGCAATTCATATGCATAATTTATGTTTGCACTGAGAATATTAACACAATATTTTTCCTTCATTAATTAATACAGCCTAGCTATTTAACAGTTTCTTAAAAATTATCAACACATATTTAACTGACTGACGATTGCTAGCTATCCTGATCCTACCACTGATTCTACCACTGACATGACCTGTCCACTGATTCTAAAACTGACATGACCTGTTCACTGATTCTACAACTGACAAGACCTGTCCACTGATTCTACCACTGACATACCCTGTCCACTGATTCTACACATGATATGACCTGTCCGCTGATTCTACCACTGACATAACCTGTCCACTGATTCTACCACTGACATGACCTGTCCACTGATTCTACAACTGAAATGACCTGTTCACTGATTCTACAACTGACATGACCTGTCCACTGATTCTAACACTGACATGACCTGTCCACTGATTCTACCACTGACATGACCTGTCCACTGATTCTACCACTGACATGACCTGTCCACTGATTCTACCACTGACATGACATGTCCACTGATTCTACCACTGAAATGACCTGTCCACTGATTCTACCACTGACATGACCGTTCCACTGATTCTACAACTGACATGACATGTCCACTGATTCTAACACTGACATGACCTGTCCACTGATTCTACCACTGACATGACCTGTCCACTGATTCTACCACTGACATGACCTGTTCACTGATTCTACCACTGACATGACTTGTCCACTGATTCTAACACTGACATGACCGGTCCACTGATTCTACCACTGACATGACCTGTCCACTGATTCTACAGCTGACACGACCTGTCAACTGATTCTACCACTAACATGACCTGCACACTGATTCTACCGCTGACATGTCCTGTCCACTGATTCTACCGCTGACATGTCCTGTCCACTGATTCTACCACTGACATGACCTGTCTACTGATTCTACCACTGACATGACCTATCAACTGATTCTACAACTGACATGACCATCACACCGATTCTACCACTGACATGACCAGTCCACTGATTCTATCACTGACATGCCCTGTCCACTGATTATACCACTGACATGACCTGTCCACTGATTATACCACTGACATGTCCTGTCAACTGATTCTACCACTGACATGACCTGCACACTGATTATACAACTGACATGACCTGTCCACTGATTCTACCACTGACATGACCTGCACACTGATTCTTAAACTGACATGACCTGTCAACTGATTCTACCATTGACATCACCTGCACACTGATTCTACAACTGACATGACCTGTCCACTGATTCTACCACTGACATGACCTGCACACTTATTCTTCCACTGACATGACCTGTTCACTGATTCTTCCACTGACATGTCCTGTCCACTGGTTCCACAACTGACATGACATGTCCACTGATTATACCACTGACATGACCTGCCCACTGATTCTATCACTGACATGTCCTGTCCACATTTTCCACAACTGACATGACCTGTTCACTGCTTCTACCACTGACATGACCTGTCAACTGATTCTACCACCGACATGTCCTGTCCACTGGTTCAACAACTGACATGACCTGTTCACTGATTCTACCACTGACATGTCCTGTCCACTGGTTCCACAACTGACATGACCTGTCAACTGATTCTACCACTGACATGTCCTGTCCACTGGTTCCACAACTGACATGACCTGTCCACTTATTCTATTACTGACATGACCTGTCTACTTATTCTACCACTGACATGACCTGTCAACTGATTCTACCACTGACATGACCTGTCAACTTATTCTACCACTGACATGACCTGTCAACTGATTATACCACTGACATGTCCTGTCCAATGGTTCCACAACTGACATGGCCTGTGCATTGATTCTGCCACTGACACGACCTATCCACTGATTCTACCACTGAGACTACCTGTCCACTGATTTTACCACTGACATGACCTGTCCACTGATTCTACCACTGACACTACCTGTCCACTGATTTTACAACTGACATGACCAGTCCATACTTATTATCCCCACCTCGTTTCGTTTAGCTGCTCGCACTGTGTTTGCTTTCCATCTCACTTAAATACAAGATAAAAATGATGTACGTCAAGTAGGCGCTATATAAATTTAAAAAAAAGTTGTTCTTTACAGCAATGATAACATGTTAGGTTAATGTTCGAGAGACATTATTGTTGATAATACTGTAAGAATATATTTGTTTTGTGAACACTATACTGTTATGAGTAAATTGAATGATTCCAAATAAAGACTGTACACTATGAGGGAATGATCTGGAATATTTATTACATTGAATGACATTTGCAAAACAAATTTGCCATAAAATCTTCATCTATTCAGGAAAATGTTAATATTTAAAAACAATAATTAGAAAAAAATATTCAGGGCCGTTAAAATGTATGACTTCGTTATCAATTAAAGTATACAAGTTTTAAAACACACTGCACTTCACATTTTATCGTGCAACGTGGAAAAGCATAGTCTGCAACTTATGAACTAGTTTAAACTACATTTTGGACAAAATCAAATTGAGCCCTCCAGGGCGTCATCGTATGGAAACATTAAAAGCGTTGAAAGACCGTAGAGGCGACAAGTCTGATTTTACTTTTTAATCTTCTCTTCACAGGCGATTAAAATCGAACCCAATTAGTGTTTGATTGGCCAAAAACTGAAACCGCTAGGTGCCTGTCATTACATAAGATAAGGTAATGTAAAATGGTGATATTTTAATACAATTAACTTGTTTAGCAATAATCACTGATTTAAATGAACACATTTTCATTTTTCTGCGAAATAATCTATAATTACCAATTCAAGATTGTTCGGCTTGCTATCAAATTCACATTAAAGTTGCAATCTTATAAGCGTCATTAAATAAAGATATATTTTAATTTGCACTATTTTAATTTTGCATTAAACCAAAACGTCCCAATTTGTAAACCCGGCGCATTTGTTCTTTTATCATGTCATGTCAAAAAGTATGTCTGACGATACCTGATTTAGATTTGCGATACTGAAATATCTAAGCATCTTAATTATGTCTTTGTTTAATATCGTTCAATTCATTTACCACACTATATTCAGAACATATTAAACAATTTACAGTTCTTACAGTGCACTTATCTTTTAATTAGACATAAGCGAGACAAAGAATGAACGCTTCGCCATGATTTTGTTTCGTGAATATATCACTTTACTATATTCACGTCAATTTATCCATGGATTGGTTTTATTTAGGCTCAAAGTTTAAATTGCATGAGAAAGTGTATTCATATTATTTGAATAGTGTTTAAACATAATGGAAATTTTTAATATGTATGTAAAATTATTTCATAAAGACAGCCAAGCGCAAAAATCGTTATACCTGATAAAATACAAAGTATTGAACTTCTTTTACTGTATATGTAATTACATAATCAAAGCTCAAGTTAAACAAAAACTGTCAAAACAAGATTGAAACAAGTTTTGAAAGGTTTAGCGCCATAGCTAATGGCAGGTTCTATTGTAAAATGGGAAACTACCCGAACTGTATGCAGTGGTATTAAATACGATCTTAGCCAGAAATTGAAAACAAAAACACTCCTGAACTTGTTGTATGGAATTTGGCCTGTGATTTTTATTTTGTGATACGTCATGCTTTTCCGTCGCATAGGTTTCTTTTTGTTATACTTAAAACATTTTTTTTCAATGAAGATGGCTGGATTTAGGTCCATAGGCATCAATAATGTCATTTCAATCTCATTCGTTTTTGAAATCGTAAACAGCTTAGCTAATTATGTTAATTTTCATTCTCGTTAAACAAATAGAGTTATCAACAAAATTATCATTCCTACAAGATAGCACATTAAGTGCGGCCTCTGCCTCAAGCTCATTATCCGGTGATCAAGTGCAGCCTCAAACTCGGCACATGTTTTGTACAGTAACAATGTTATTCTATGACACCCATTTGTAGTGTTACGAGCTTTTACAAGAATGGTCAAATTTATGATAACTACGTATTTTATCAGAACAGAACAGAACAGAACAGAATTTATTACACGTAAACTATACAGTTTTTTTGTGTTTCATATACATAACAAATATATTACAATTACAATTATACAGTGTAGTGTGAAATATTAAATAAATATTATAATCAACTTTTTTGAAGGATGAACTGAAATGTAAATCACAAATCTACCAAACTAAAAAGTATACAGAACAGAACATATTCTATAACACGTAAATTTAACAGTATGTGTGTTATGGTTACATATAAACATATCAGCATTACAAGTAAACTAAGCTGATAGCGACTGGTATTATTGACATACAAAGGATGAACTGAAAAAAGTGTTATTGCAATCATCAAAGTTAGTACAAGGTTTTTATTTGACATTTGTATATGAATACATGTTGGAACAATCATTTTCAATATATAATTGAATACAGACGACAATAGAATTAAATATCATAACTTAAAGGTAAAACGTGATTTAAATATTCTAAATGATAATGTAAAAAATCAAAAAAACTACTTATTACGATGAACAATTAATGATATGGTTTATATATTCATTAATAATGTATTACGAATCTTAAATGCGTCCGATATATATTGACCTAACATAAATGCTTCAGATTTATTTTGTGTATTTAACAGCTGAACAAGTTTAAACACACTAGGTCTAACTCTGTAATAACGTTTAATATAATTTTGTCTTAACATAACATATAATGAACACTTAAACATAAAGTGATACTCATCTTCTAATTCATTAGAATCACATAATTGACAATGACGCAAGTTTCTTTCCAGTCTATCATATCTACCAGTATGTATTCTTAGATTATGGGAACAGATACGTAATTTTGTAATAGCAATTCTCAGGCTTCTTGACGCGATATATTCTAAATAATATTCAAATTCAAATGAGGTTTTAAGTTCTCTATACAAAGTTAAATTACCATTTTCGTTGACATTTCGTTGCCATTGCTGTAAATATTCGTCTATAAGACGTTGTTTAAAAATACAAATAAAATGGTTTTCGTTTATCTGTGAATCATCACACCATACATAATAAAATCCATATCGTGTAAGAAGGTTCTTCACATTACTAAACCAGTTTGACTTATCATTATCAATATCTAACATAGCATCTTCAATGACCGATTGAATAACAATATTATCGCTTTTCTTAAGTTTAAACCAGTATTTTAAAATCCGTATATATCTATTAATATGTAACGGGTATCTACCCAATTCACCATATATAGCAGCGTTGGTTGGATGTTGTTTGTCTAACCCCAAGTATAGTTTTGCAAAACTTCAAATGTATCCTCTCCAACTGTGCAGATTTTGTAAATCCCCATATTTCACAACCATATGTAATAATAGATGAAACGAAGGCGTCAAATAACTGCAGTGCTAGCCTTGGTTTACATTCATACCTTTTTAAATTAGACAACAACGTGTTCATTGCTTTTAAACCTTTACCGTACAGTGTTTGGGTATTAAGATTAAAATTACCAGTATAATTCAACGTAACGCCTAAATAGTTAAAATCGTTAACAATCTCCACGTTTTCATTTCCATATATCCAAGTCTCATTTCGTTTTGTACCACCCCTTTTGCGAAATACCACAATGTTTGTCTTAGCAATGTTTACCTCTAAACCCCAAGTAGTACAGTTATTATGTAATCTATCTAGTGACATTTGTAAATCTTCTGGGGTTTCACCAAGTACGACAATATCATCGGCAAATAGTAATAAAATTAAACATATATCCTGCAAAGCTAACCCACAATCATTTCTATTTTGTAAATATAATTCCAAGTCTTCAACGAATAGAGAAAACATTATTGGGGACATTATATCCCCTTGCCTTAAGCTTACTGCGATATCAAAGTAATCTGAATAACTATTACAGTGTTTTACACAGGACTTAACTGACTGGTACATACTGCGTATAATACGTAACATTTTACCATCTAAATTGGATTTATACAACTTCAACCATAACGCATTCAAATATATGGAATCAAAACAACGTTTCATATCAATAAAACAGCAATATAATCGTTTGTTCAAGTTTACATATTTTTGAACACTTGAGTGAAGAATAAAAAATGCATCAACTGTAGACCGACCTCTTCTAAAACCAAACTGGGCGTCAGAAATAACATTATTTTCGTCACACCATTTTGATATTCGCTGGTTAAGTACACATGTAAACAGTTTCGAAAAATTGCTTAACAGAGTTATTCCTCTATAATTTTTAACGTCAGTCTTATCGCCTTTTTTGTGTAATGGTATGATAATTCCCTTAGTCCAAGCTATCGGAAAATTTCCGCAGTTTAAAATGCTATTGAAAATCTCTGTAATATATCCACCTAAGATATCACATGCTTCAATAAAATACTCATTTAGCAATTTATCTTCACCCGGAGATTTATTCTTCTTAAGCAAGGCAACAGCTTTACGAACTTCATCGTATGTTATCGGGTTATCTAGGTCTCCCAAAATATTATCAAGTTCATTAAAATCATAGTTCCTGTTAAAGTTTTCAGCTTCCTCATTATTATCATGATTAATATCAGCGAACATTTGCTCGAAATGATTTTTAAAATCCTCCAAAGGTACATTAACACTTTTATTTGTGATCTGTGAACGAAAATATCTCCAGAATTCTTAAGGCCTATTACGTTTCAAATTTTCAAACTCTTTCAAACGTTTAAATTTAAAAGCTCTACGTTTCTTTGACACAGTAGTTTTATACAAACTTTTCAATCTACACAATTCAACTCTGTCTCGATCACTATGCGAATTATTATAAACATTCAATGCGTTTTATATAAGTTCTTAGCATTTCTGCATTCTTGATCGAACCATTTAGCAGAATCAGTGATAAAGCATTTTTCAAAACTTGGGTATTCTATTACATGCCTAACAAATAATGGGTCGGCAACCTCACGAACAACATCTGTAAAAGTATTCACCATAAAGTCAACATTAATAACATTTTGTACATCACAATTTTGAACTAAATTATTAAAATCGACAGTTCTAGCAATTAATTCATTTCTGAATGCGTCCTTTTCTTCATCACTCCATTTTAGATATTCACTTATGTGTGGTATTTCTTTAATTACATGTGTATTGCACACAATATCAAAAGACAATGGTGCATGATCACTGAAATCATTGAAATGGCCAACCTCAAACTTATCAACAAGATTAAAATTATGTTCATTAAGTATTAAGTAATCGATAACACTTGAGCCATTTGTATTGAAACATGTATAATTGCCGACGCCAAAGTCCGCTCCCAAACGGCCGTTAACAATTCTTAGTGCAGTGGCCTTACATAAGTCTAATAACTTATTTCCATGAGAGTTACTGCCCCTGTCCATTGAGTATCTAGGTAAGGGATTGTCACATTTTATCTATGAACTACATTCATAAGTTCAGTTTTTGTCCATCAACACTATTTCAACAGTACTACTAGAATACAATGCATTTATTAAACGATACCTTTTACTTAATTAACAGGTTTTTTATGGACGCACATATTCCGATATGATAATTGCACTCAATCAAGAAAGACAGGTCAGTAGAATCACAAATTATTTTCCGTCATTCAAAAATCCGTCGCTTTATCAAACATGACCTAGCAATTTATATCATATGCTGGATAACAATCAAGCAATAATTTCTTAAAATCATATTATCAAAACATGATGAGGTACAGAAAAAATCCGAGCAAACAAATTCTTTGTTTGAATTATCCGTTTTGAAGGTTGTTTGACAGCAAAATAAAACGAATAAAATGAGTAAAACTGATTTGGAATATGTTATACTAAAAAGGGTTGTGATGCAATTCTTTTATTATCTCGATTTTTAATGTATTCTAGAAGTAATGAGATTACTCACATTTTTGGTGTCATCACCAAAATTTGCAAAACGCAGGAAGTGGAATATGTTTTTCATGAACATTTTAGTTTCAACACCTCTACTTCAACAAAATCTCTGACGTTGGAATAACAATTAAGCTACAGCATAGGTATGCATCGTACTTGTTATATTGTCCCAGGTTGTTATGAAATGGTTTTAATGTAAGTACTGCGCCCTCGGTCTCATCCATCTAAAATATTGCAGAGTCTTGACCTTGCAGTAGATTATGTATACTAAGAAGCAATTAGATCATAACAACATTGACAACATGACATTAGTATGCGTTGGAACTAATATGCAATTACTTTCTATGCTTAAAGTACTAATTGTATGCTATAAAGTTAGATAAGAGGTTTTATACTAAAATATTGCTTTGATTTTAGGATATATATTTTTTTATGTAACTTCAAAAGCTTTAATACGTTCCATACAAGTACAGTCGAAACCCGTTGGCTTGATATCCCGGGGACCAGTCAAAACACTTCAAGAATCACGAATATCGAGCCAAGCGGAAATTATTACTTATAATAAAAGAAGATTGGTATTTTACGTCAAGTTCGAGCCAACGAAGAGATCGAGCCAAGCGATATAGAGCCAACGGGATTCGACTGTAAATTAATTGTGCTGAATGATGTATGCATACTGCAAAAAATGAAACATGAATATACTAGATTATTTAACACGGTCTTGTTAAATATCGATTTCAGATAGCTGCCGTTCCTTTATAACGATGTTTTAACCGAATATAAAATGGACAGAAAACTCAGCAGTCTGTTGGTTTTGTTGATTTGGAACATCGTTAGCAATGTTGCAGTATTAGGTAATTTTTCACCTACACTTTTAGTATTTCACTTCAGTTGAATCAAGTCAAAAGTATAAGAATAAATCAATTAAATTACAGTTACCTATGAGTAACAGAAAGATGAACTGGTTCAATGAACAACTTATAATCTTCCAACCAGTCAATATAGAAACTGGTTGACTAAAATTAATATGAATTCATATTAGATTGTTTAATGAATATTAAAGTAAAAATTGATGTGAGAATCTAATTCGGTATAAAGTAAAAGCTTTTTGTAGTGTTAATTAACTAAACTATATTTTGTCTGACATATAAAATGTGTAATGTACACAAAACATTGCTCCAAAAGAAGCATACATCTTTGTAAATGGGCCAGTCATAAAATGTTTTGACGGGTCACGCAGAGAAGTGAATAGATAACGCGCGTTGTCAGTAAAAGGTGCCACCACACGAAAAGTACTGATTGGTCTGACAGTTTATTTACAGCGATTAGAAAACATCAATCGTTTTACAAGTGAAAATGAAACTACAATCTTCTAAAACGACTGAGGCACACTTTTGGGTGCTTATTATGCCGAATCGTCGAATTATCGACAGAAGGATAATACATTCTTGGATATTTAAAAAAAAACAATATCGTTTAAAAGGATTGATAAAATAATAACACCGAGCATAAGTGGTCAAAAGATACCGCTACAATGGAATAATAATACGTTGACTACAATATAAAACATCCAAAAAGCATATAGACAAGGAAAACATTATGAATCAGTATGCTTTTAAAATGTCGTATTGTAAAACTTCTGAAAGTCAGAATTGTTTTTTTACGTTGGAGTGACATCTCGGAATATATTTGGAGGCAAATTTCAAATACCATTTGAGGCGTGTGTTTTTGTGCAAAACGCGTACATAAATACTGCCTTATCATCCTTTTTGTTTATTAAAGCTGCATTCTTACAAATTGACTTTTTTGACGACTATTTTATTGTTTGTCTTGTAATGAACCAATCTTTGCGTGAACATTTGGCAACCAGTGATATAAGACTGGTGACAAAATATCGGATCGCAGTTTTTGACATGGACGTTCAAAATTTTTGGCTGAAAAAAGGTTATACACGCTGTTAGGAAAATGAGTTTTTCGGCATAAAATATTAATTTTCGAAGGTAAATGTGAAATCTGATCCTTAGTCGACTGTCTTATATCACTGGTTCTCAGACAGTTCCGCAAATAATTGCTCATTCTTAGACAAAAAAAAAAATGTCAAAAAGGTCCATCTGTGAGAGTGCAACTTTTACTAATGGTATTTCAATACATAATCGTTAAGCATACTTGAATAAATTAATGTTTTCGAAAATGACATGTGCGCAATTGTTTTTGCATGTATCTTTAGAAGTATGGGTTGGTCAAGAGCACAGAAAGTTAAATATTACACGAAACACCAACTTTGAAAACGAAGCTAAGAATTAATTTTAACATAAGAAATATTATCAAACGAGAAGTATTTTATGTACGACTGAATTACATAAACTGGCTCCAATTGCGGACGTTATGCGTCATTTTTAAAAAAAAATAAACAATTGCCTACGTTGGAGAGGACATGTATGTTAGCATCATTCACATGTTACATTGTAATCATTAGTATTAGTAATAAGTTTGTAAATGAGATTGTATAATGTCATATCATCTATCAGAACATGATTTATAAAAGTTATTTCTCGATAGAGTGGGATTCGTTTTCTGTCAATCATGTTTTTCTGTCCATGTTTAATGTCTTTACAAGTTCATGTGACTTTTTGGTATTTTCTTTTATCATGTTATCATGCCATTTTGGAAATAATAAATTCCACATTCCCGGATGTGATCAAGGACGTTCTATATATGTTTAAGATTGAGAATGCACTTTTTAGTAAACATTTAGTTTAAATTTAAAACATACAAAAATATCAATCTTCTAGTTACGCAGAAAGAAAATAGGTAATGAGTATGTCGGAGATTAATATTTATTGTGCTGAATTAGACTTTTGCTAACTTTCCTGCCTTATGCAAATTGATGCTTTGAAACATTGACGTTGCTTACCTCCAAAATGAATTCTTTAATAGTAACGTGAACAAACTTTGTAGCTGCTTAATTGAATCTAATTTATGGTTATCATATACGCTAGAAATCGCTGTCACCCAGTCGGAAGTTTGCCATTTTGCATTTAAATATATACGTAAAGTAAACAGCATGTTGTAACCTCAGCAACTGAAGTTCTTTGTTGAATACAAGCTTATGTTAATAGTTCGTAAAACAATTGTTTAAACAAAATATGTGTATTAAAAATTTTGAACCACTAATTGGTACATCGATCGATCGAATTGATGTTGAGGACAAGATATACGGCAACTCGAATGATCATATAATTTGGTTAATAATTAGGTAATTTTATGTTCAACTTGACCAAGTCTTTCTTATGTGGTCGAAAGTAATGAGATTTTTATAATCTAACTTTAAAGTATGTAAGTTGATAAGACATTTGATTAAAATCATTATATTAAATGCCTTATCTTATTATTGATGTTTGTTTCACTTGTACGTTCATGGTTTCTACTTTTCTAGACAGGACTTGTTTTGACATGCAATCATGATAGTGACATTGGCCAGACTAATGAATGAAGTCAAATGCACTAAGGAATCATTTCTTGACGTGAATTTTGTAAATTGTCTTCCAAAAGTTCAAAACTATTTTTCACCTTCGCTTCAATTTTGTCGACTTTTAAAAAAAAATTGTCAGAGAATCCACTTACAAGTTAAACACAACTGTAATAACAAACCGTACTAATTAGTTAAAGTATCCAATACTTTTTCCTTATTATTGTTTACACATCTTTTGAAAAGCAGTCGGAAACACGAACACAGAAAGGGTTTTGACAGCATATGGAAACATTCCGTTCCTCCATTCCCGAATCTGGTGAGTTTGTCTGCCGATGAAATCGGCAGAAACTCGTATAAGGCGGATTTTGTATTGCGCATGTTTTGGTATATATTGTCGTCAACTGCAATGTATTAGAATGAACAATGATTGTCCCAGTATCGCGTTAAATACGTATTTGGTAATAATTAATATAAATGAGTAGTATTAAAGCTCCAACAGCCAAAGCCGACAAACAATAACATGAAAAGACAAGACAATTAAATATTCAATGTGTAAACATTAAAACAGAGGCTATATTTTACGATATCAATGACCAAATAAAGTGCGATATAGACAACAAGTGTTAGCTATTGGAGACGCATACACAGGATACTTTGATCAAAAACATTCCACTTAATGCATCGACCCTCTTTGGTAGGTCTATGTGTATCAGTGTTAACAAGTAAAATACAAAAAAGCAAGTGTTTTGAGCTGAATATGTTGTTTAGTAAACAAATGACTGATATAAAGATTACAACGGATATGAGTTCAAATTTTGCAAGACACACAATCATTTCGAAATCAAGCGGGGTAAAAACAAGCGCCAAATGTTGTGTAACAATTCTTTCAACCATACAAAACACTGTTCAGTCATACCAAATGCACACAAGTGCATACCGGCTACCTTTGTTAGTATTTGTGTTTGTAATGTTCTTTTACAGATATTCAAATGTATCTCTGTTTTTTTTTATTTCTAGAGACAGGAAATCCAGTGACTGGAATCGCACATCAGTCCTCAATATATCAAAATTGTTCGGCGGATAAAGCGTTTGACGGCAAAAAGAACTTCTCTGAAGAAGATGAAGAGTTGCCAACATGCACTTGCAGTGTTACTGACCCTGAGAAATCCCATCCATGGTGGGAAATGGATTTTAGGTCAATGCATTTGATTAGTTCAATAATAGTCACTGGTCGTTCAGGTACGTATGCGTATATCATTAAGTTTGTAAATATCTAAGAAGTCTCACAAGGATCACATAAGTCGCTGCTATTAATGTTTCTGAATTTCAGTATCTGGTTGAGTTTAATTTATAGCGTAAAAGGACATATCTCATACCTGAAATAATAACCATACCGTTTAATTTGTTAAATTAGAAAATGCATAAGAATGCAATAAACGTTAAATACAGAACGTGCAATGCATGTGTCTCAGCCCAATTTGATCCATTTCACTCATCAAGTGTTCCTTGGGTCTAATAAACCGGCAATTGCATACCTGTTTCGGTATGGGCATGACGAGAACTACATTACTGAAAAATAGTTCGTTCACTGAATATTTTGGATATTGTAAAGTGTGATTTTGAAAAGCATGGGCATTATAACTCATAAATAGTTAAATAATGAAACAAAAGAACAGCGTGAAGCGTTAAGTGTATTTGTTTTGCTATTAATTCCTTCAAATATGAAAAACATATTTTAAATGAACGTTTGATTTTAATATGACCATTTAAGTTTAGTTCATACTCCTAACCTATAAATTGTATGTATTAATTAGTCATTAACAAGAATACCTAATACAGCCATACATTATCTAAAGAGACGCCTTCTATGTCTTAAAATTTACATTCCGTTCCAAGGCGGTACCTAACAATCCTTGATAAACATACCATAGTGTTTTATATATAGTGTGTATGCACTGTGCTGCTTGTGGAGTTTTGTGCTGTTCTTCCATGTTTCTTGTTTGTGATTTTATGTTCTATGTCTTTGGCGTTTACCCATTAAACCGGGTTTGTATTTAAACATTTTGCTACCGAGGTTGTTTCTGTAGCTTTTCGCATAAATATTAAGATGAAATCGAACACTTATGTTTATTCTAGTATCTATTATGACAGTAATTGTGATATGTATAAAGAAAGAACTATATATAGTTAAGTATAGAAAAAAATACCCACCAATACTTGATTGCTATTGGTTATAGTGTACGCTATATCTTGTTGTGGAGGTTGAGCGCCCTTCCCCACGCCCCAAAAAGGCGGGCCAGTAAAATGCCTCCAAATTTAACGTGCACTGCGGATATTATTCAAAGCGGTATTCATATCAGTATGAATGCAAGGTCATGCATGTCAAACTCCTGTTCTCTGATTTGCTGTCTTATATTCAGGGATTTATACCTATCTCTTTCTTATATGCCTATCAAATTCCTTTCCCATATCCAACAGTGAAAATACAGCGCGCCGTATTGAAAAATCCGTATCATGATACTGTCGTTTTCTGATTCCGTATCATGCGAGTACCGTGTGAAATCTTGGAACTACTTTCGCGTTGCTAAAAATAGCGTAACCAAAAAAACTGGTAAAACCTGTCAACTTTTAAATGCATAAATTATGTAACTTAACTCAAGTTCCAGAAGCATGTAAATATTCAGGAACATGGTTCTCATGTTCTACAAAGAACCATGAGGATAAGCATGAAACAGAGAACACTTCCGATCTATCTAGTCAGCTACTTCAGTGAACTAGTTGCTTGCCATTTCGAAGTTCATAAATTGTTGCTTTATCCAGGTCCATTATCATAAATATGAGCAGCTCGCGTAAACAAAGATGAAGGCGAATTCGCGTCATCGATAGAAAAAGCGACTGAATCACGAACTTCCCCAAATTCTGCATATTACAATGTGTGTATACCACGTGATAAATTGCCATAGATTTGCCATAAATGCCAAGTCGGAAGGCAATATTTTGCTTCTAATGAAGACTTTAAACAAAGAACTTCACTATTTCATCACCATTTTAAAGGAAACATAGCGCATTCTACGCCACGTACAGAGCCCTGCCTTCGGTCTGTTACCAGATTTGTAATGAGAGTTTAGATTCTTAAATAACTTCGACAAACCTTTTCACAATACGGCCATCTGACGGAGCACTGTCAACACAATATTTTGGAAATAGGTTTGTCGAAGAGTTTGATGAATCGAAACTTATCTCCTTATCACCAAACTTCGGTAATAAAACAAAGGCGGGCTGTTTAAGCGGCATAGACTGCCCTTTGTTTTATTTAAAACGGTGTAGTAATAAAAAAGTTATCTTTGATTTGTGTCTTTATTTTAGGCAAAATGTTGCCATCCGACGTAGCATGTATGACGTCATTTATCACGTGGTATACACACACTGTATTATGATCGTCAAAATATCCAACGAATATTTACTTTGTTAAAAATGGCTGCGTTACGTCTACAGGAAATGAAGATAAGTGTATACTCGTAAAATAAGTACCGTATTTTTTGTGTTTTTTGTGCTGTGACATATAATAATTGTTCTCGTATAAGCAACTTATTTTTTATTTAAAAAACACAAACTATTTTGTTCTTTTTTGCTCAATAAATTCTGTAACTTCTGACTTCGTTTCGCTGTAGTAGCCTCCCTTTAATTCATTACACAAAACTACGTAACACATTCGGATTCATACAGGCATTTGACAGATGGCGGTAAATTTAAATAAAATTGAAGCCGACAAATTAAAAGGAATAATAAAATAGGCAGGTTTATGACCTGCGGTATCGACAGATATGTGTTTACACACCGAACTCGACGTGATAGAGGTCACCAGAAAAGCGTTCTATAATAATATCCCCTATGTATCATACGCTCCACAAAATGTGCGTGCATAAGTCGATGTACGATCAAATAAGACTTTTGTTTACTTTCCCTATTTGAAATGTTAACAGTTAGCAATTACAGCTACCTCCAACAGTTTTTTTTTCAATGCATCGTTTTAAACTTGTCATTATAGTGGAAAGTCAAGCTAGCGTGAATTCGCATTTTCATATTTATATGATTTTGACGACGAAAGGCAGAACAAATCATATGCCCATTTTGTTCAATGACAACGCTCGCAAGGGTCGTTTTTATTTTATAAACAAACATAACATATTTAAATTTAAAAAAAAAATACTGAAATATCATTTATAAACTATGATCGTTAACTGTATGTGTGTATTCAAACTATTTCATAGATATGATAGGACTATTGAAAAGATAACAAACTCTTAATGTTCAATTTAATGTTTATTGTTTCCAAAATATATACAGATATTCTATTATATCTAGATTTCGCTTGAGATAGTTAGCACTAGCTTATAAATCTAGTGTCCATTGTTTAAGCAGCACATAGTGATGCTTTTTGAGGCGCAAGTTTAGTCCCTCCACTTCGTTATTTAACCAACTCTCAAACCCTTGCACCGAGCCGTCCAGGGGTTTCCCTGCTCTTTCTCGCTGTGCAAGCAGACTGTCAATCTCAGGAGTTTTGTACCTCTTAGAACAGAAACTGTCTCTTTTTAGACGTGTATTTCTATGCCTCCTCACTACCGTAGTCTCGAGCAAATGATGTTTCCTAATTTACTATTTAATACGATCCGATTGAAGAAATTTAATCCGTAAGATAGTCGCGGTAAAGGTTCGCGCGCTTGTTCTTCGATAGTTGTTTACATGTCAATGAAACTTCATCGTCTTCCCCAACCCTTCGATTTTCAGGTAGTTTCCCCTTTTTCTTTGTATTGCAACTATCATTATTAATATTATTATTAGAAGTAGTATTTTTATTATTTTTTTTATTATTATTATTTTTATTATAATAAGCTGGTTTTTTTTGGAAAAATAAAGGGTCTTTCCAGATTTAGAGTCAGTGATGCGTTACTTATTTAAAATGCTTATGAACCTGTAAAAAGCATACCATTCCGAGATCATATGAAAATGTTTTAAATATGTATGCATCCGTATAAGGGTATGAGCGTGTTTTAGTAACGTGTATGCGTGAACTGACCCAGAATGATGATGATGATGATGATGATGATGATGATGATGATGATGATGATGATGATTTTACTTTGATTTTATATCTGTTTTTTTTTGTTGTTGTTTTTCTCAAAAGAACATATACAGAGTGCAAACCTTACTGCTTTTATAAGTAACAATACAATGGACACTAACAATGGTACAGAGGTATGTTCGTCTGCCGTAAATACACATGGATTAGACGTAGCTTTGGACCCTCCCCGAGTTGCCCAGTTCCTTATTATAAAAAGAAATGACACTATTAAAGTAATGACAATTTGTGAAGTTGAAGTATTCGAATCAAGTAAGATTTTTTTTAATATATTGAATCTGGCTTTAGGCATATTTATAAACATAATAAGTATATCAACATAAATTATGTACAAATGAAATAACAACTTACTAGCATAACAGGCGATTATGGTGAACTATATGTTATTAATAGTGTTGCGTTTTAAAAAAATGCAAATGATATATTTATAGAAACATATTTTATTTATGATAGACTGTAGTATTGGACAATTCGGTGACAAGTGTTTACGACGATGCCATTGTAATAGCCCATGTGATGTGGTTACTGGCAATTGCAACGAGTGTGAGCAAGGATGGTATACACCAACATGTGAAACTGGTGTGTTTAGCTAGAAATATATATTTTGATTTCTTACTGAAGCATTTCAATTTAATATATATTTACACGAAAAAACAATGCATACAGCTTTAACAGATTATCATCATAAGCAAAAGTATATGCATTTTGATAACACCTGCCAAAACAACTGCTGTTTTAATTACTAAATAAATTGCAAATATATTATACATGTTCAAACTAACTTTCATCTTATTTTATAAGCAATGCGGTATTTTACATGAAAGTAGATTTTTAGAATTTGGCATATTTTGTCTCAATCTTTCCAGAAATCATCAAATGATTATATAGATGGTTAAACCAATAGTTTTGTAAAACTTAAAGACTTTATTAAAGCAAAGACAGCGCAAAGAAAGTGATACACAACTATCCATTTATCAACAAAGGTTTAAAAAATATGCAAAAACTACATGCACGGTATTTTCAGCAAACAACATTACCGATCTTATAACTACATACCAGGTGAAGGAATATCCCAAATCACGATGTGTTTTACATGTCGCACACATGTTTAGTTGAAAACTCTGCTTTTAATAAATACAGACTAAGTAAACGTATATTCCTTCAGTTAAGGATTTTTCTTTCATCATATTAATATACTAGTTAAATGTAAATATGAAACGGTTCTGTCCAATTCTTTGACAGCTTGTGCAGAAGGCTTCTATGGACAAAACTGCAGCAAAAATTGTTCACAAAATTGTATGAACAACAATTGCAGCCCCGAGAATGGCTCCTGTGAGGAGGGATGTAAACCTGGATATGATTATTCAATGAGCACAAACTGCTCACATGGTAAGGGTTTGAACGGTTCGACTTTAACTATAGTTATTTCACTAGGTAAGGATCTCACTTTAGGTGTACCCATTCAGTATATTTAATGTTTTCATCATAATGGACTAATGAAATGTAAATATGAAATGGTTCTGTCCAATTCTATGACAGCTTGTTCATAAGACTTCTACGAACAAGACTGAAGCAAAAATTATTCACAAAATTGTATGAACAACAACTGCAACCCCGATTATGGCTCCTACGAGCAGGGGTGTAAAGTGTATTATCTTACTTTCTAAATAATGTACTAGTGAAATGCAAATATGAAATGGTTCTATCCAATTCTTTGACAGCTTGTGAACAAGGCTTCTATGGACAAAACTGC
Organism: Mya arenaria; assembly: GCF_026914265.1. NCBI lineage: Eukaryota > Metazoa > Mollusca > Bivalvia > Myida > Myidae > Mya > Mya arenaria. The sequence goes on along the minus strand of NC_069124.1, from coordinate 29,018,326 downwards.
AGCAAAAACTGTTCCCAAAATTGTATGAACAACAATTGCAACTCCGAGAATGGCTCCTGTGAGGAGGGATGTAAACCAGGATATGATTATTCGATCAATACAACTTGCTCAGATGGTAAGGATTTGAACAGTTTCACTTAAGCTATAATTATTTTACTTGGTAAGGATCACAATAAACGTATACACCGTCAGAATAATATCTTACTTCCTTCATAAAGTACTTGGTAAATTTAAATACTAAATGGTTCTTTCAAATTCTATGACAGCTTGTGCACAAGGCTTCTATGGACAAAACTGCAGCAAAAGCTGTTCACAAAAGTGTATGAACAACAATTGCAACCCCGAGAATGGCTCCTGTGAAGAGGGATGTAAACCTGGATATGATTATTCGATGAGTACAACTTGTTCAGATGGTAAGGATTTGAACAGTTTCACTTAAACTTTAGTTATTTCACTTGGTAAGGATCAAAATCAATGTGTACCCTGTCAGTATATCACCTTACTTTCAACATAATATTCTTGTTAAATGTAAATATGAAACTATTCTGTCCAATTCTTTGACAGCGTGTAAACAAGGCTTCTATGGACAAAACTGCAGCAAAACCTGTTCACAAAATTGTATGAACAACAATTGCAGCCCCGAGAATGGCTCCTGTGAGGAGGGATGTAAACCTGGATATGATTATTCAATGAGTACAACTTGCTCAGATGGTAAGGATTTGAACAGTTTCACTTAAACTACAACTATTTTACTTGGTAAAAATCCCAATTAACGGGTATTCCATCAGTATATTACCTTACTTTCTTCATAAAGTACTTGTTAAATTTATAATATTAATCTATTCTGTCCAATTCTTTGACAGCTTGTGAACAAGGCTTCTATGGACAAAACTGCAGCAAAACCTGTTCACAAAATTGTATGAACAACAACTGCAACCCCGAGAATGGCTCCTGTGAGGAGGGATGTAAACCTGGATTTGATTATTCGATGAGTACAACTTGCTCAGAAGGTAAGGGTTTGAACAGTTCAACTTTAACTATGAGTATTTCACTTGGTATGATCGAATATATATATAGGGAAACATTGAAATAAAGGCTTAATTATTTTTATAACATAACTTACGGCGCAGGAGTGATATAACCCCATGGAATAATTTTCACATATAACTAGTGTAAAAAAATATATTTCTTCGTTTAGTTATAAAACAGGAGCGGTCGAAAAAAGCAGACACATTTCTCATTTAATTAATACTCGGAATGGAAATGTAAAATAATTATCTCCTTTCAGAAATATTTTGAACTTAAAAATGTTGCTTAACGGATATACCTTATGCAGTAATTGTCTACCTGATTTGTTGTTTCGCAAATAATGAAGCGACCTTGGTAATTGTCCAACGACAAAAGTAATATGAATGCAATCGGAAAAATATCCCGTACACAATCATTGGTGTCATCTCCCAAGAATTACTGTAAATTATTCCGTTTCTGTGAACTCCGAAAAAAACATGTATAGCATTATTTCTTTTCCTCAGTCAAACAGAATAAAATTTCTCGAAGGTCTTTTAATGCTAAAGCACACTATCATAAATACGTTTAACATTTTAGATTCCCCTCCTTCATTGTAGGATATACATTGAATTGATATTTCCCATTTCCGATTGAAGAACTAAAGTGTCTTAAATCCCTCATCCCTCTCTCTATACACTCGAACCTTACGGGTCATTTGTATGGTAGATTTCCTTTTTTCGGTATGATATTTTATTTTGATATAACCTGCATAATATATATGTCGCAAATGGCGCACATCGGATAAGGATTATATATTTATATTATGACCATGAACGTGATGAAAATGAATGAAACAATTGCTTTGGAAAGTGTTGTTTTGGAGTCGTTTCGAATCAACCAGACTAGGTTTTTTGCCCTGCATACAGAATTCTCCGTTCCAATAACACACTCAGTTCGTATGATGGGAATTCTCTCAGACGACCAATAAAACCTGTTTAGGCAGGAATATGTTTTCTGTTGTTATATGCGGATATACAACAATAATTGTTGGTGGCATACATATGATGCATTTTTGTTTTGTCTACAGATAAGTGTTAATTGCTGTTGGAAGACAGATTGTATACATGTTGCTATATGGATATCGATATTTAAACCAACACAATTCTTCCTCTGACTTTTGGGGAATTTTTGTAAGATTGGCTTTACCATCGAATACATTTTAAGTCTACGTCTATGATGGGAAAGTCCTAAATCAATCCCTGATCAGTCAAAATTGTTGAATGGATTCTTCTTCCAATTTTAAAGACACGCAAACCTTTTTTGATTTTGACGTTTCTTTTCAAGGATTTATCAATTTAATTAAAATCTTAAAGACTGACAATGCAACTATACATATGTTTGTATGTCCTGAAAAGTATAGTGAATAAAATCGCGCAGCCGTATGAGAAACTGTGTAAGTATTCACTACGTTTATGAAAGCTACATAGTCTTTAGAATCTAGGTCATGCATTTGTCATTCATAACTCTGATCCCTTGAATGTTTGTTACTATTATCCCTTTACGGAAGTTCTAAAACACTTTGTACATAAACACATGTTCATGTGTGACGGTCGTTCATATACGACACGAGCGACCGATATAATGACCTCATTTCAGTCTTTTTTTTATTTCCAACGGTTCTACAGTTAACCAATATGTATATGCCACGGCATTATAATTTTATACAGACTATCTAGAAGCTTCTGAAAATAAAATTTGGCTATTTTGAAATATTGTGTAATGCTTACATAGAGGTGTTCCATGTACCACTTACCGCTGAATAGTTGCCTTATTATCATCTCACGCATATTTAAGGTAATTGTTGTTTTTTTGTCAGATTTCAATAGTCTATAACAAAGCTTGACTGCGTACTCGAACATCAAATGTGTTTACCACCCACAGCAAGTACCAAGCTGAGGCCAACGATCAACTGTTAAACTGTATGAAAAGTCATCATATTTCTTGTATTGATTTAAACATTTGTTAACAGATCTATAACAAAAATGGTCTTCGTACTGAGAATGAAAAAGGAGGAATAGTTTTTTAAATTTTTTCATTTATTTGTCAATTTTAGCAGAGCTTCAACAACTTTTTTTAGGAATTTTACGGCCGCTTGAAAGTCTGTATATATAATGACAGTCCTTTCTTTGCTGGAAAATAACTTAACAACACCATTAGACAGATCCTTGTTTAGCCTGCTTATTGGCTGGTACTCTTTAACAAGCCAGATCAGTCGCTTTTATCTTCTCTTAAAATACCAACGCACTGTTAGTTACATCTACTTTTCGTTATGAACAACATTGAGATCCACGAAGTAACAACACAAACACATTTTGGCGCCAGGCTTTCGAGACATGCTCATCGGATGTTAATATTCCGAAAGTCAAACAAATCGCCTGCCAACGCATGAATATAATGATTTCAAATAGTATATATACCACCTTCATAAAACCCCTGCATGTATTTGCATACGCTGGCATTTTCTGGAATTATTTTCAAACCTATGAAGAAGGCCTTGAGAAGATTTATGTCTGGTGCCACAAGGCTCCATATATAGAAGAAATAAAAATGAACATATATGTTCGTAAACTATTATCATTTATAGTAAACATGTCATTTTGACAGTATATAAAACGATTTAATTCTTTCTTACATTTCTGCTTCATCTCAAATTACGCCGTTAGTTTGTTCGTCCACTTATCTGCTTTAGTCGTATTTCTCTTTTACTCTCCCTTTTTATATAGCATGACACCACGGACCAATTTAACTCTTTCATCTTTAAACCCGTTCAGAATTACATACAACGACGAAGGCTTTTAATCATCTCTTGTTAATCCCAATGAGCAGTCAACGTGCATACCAAATACCAATAGGAATGTGTTGAAACTATCTGTGATATGTTTTATATACTTTCCTATGAGTCCAGTAAAGAGTTTAAAATAAAAATGAAGGTATAAAGATTGTGTCTACTCCAGATGGACAAAATTAATCTGATAATTGTCAATACATATGCTTATTGCATTTGGATTTACATGCATAGTCGTTTAAATCTCTTTTCCAAACAAACTTCGTAATTCATAAAACAACCAGTCAATTAATATAACTATCTGATGCCAAACATGCTTTTGAATGTCTGTAATTTCCGATCAAGAACTTTACTTTTTAAAAACATGTTGTACTTTTTATGAACTATTATATGTTTAAACCAACTAAAAATTTGTTTTTGTTTTCCCCAGCTTGCGAGCATGGCTTTTTTGGATACAAGTGTTCTTCGCCGTGCCGTTGCAATGGCTACGATTTCATTTGTGATACCATATTAGGAAATTGCTCCTCAGAATGTTCATTCGGATATGAAGGCCTCAACTGCAGTATCGGTGAGTAAATGAATAAAAAAATAAAAAAAAATATTAAAACCGTTTAAAGTATGTTCAATGGATTATTTACCATCCTTAGCAATATATTTTTATAAACATTCATTTAGAAAAGTCATGGTTTGTGGAATGATGTCGAAAAGGTTGTATTTAAGCTATACAGGATTGAATTTGCATGAGGCATTAATACATTATACCCATTATGTAAGATATCCTCAAAGCCTTATAGTTCAATGACAAATCATTTCGATCTTTATGTATCAGCAAAGCGGATGATATGTATATATTTCAGCTCTCGTTGGAGTTGACAGTGAACAAAAGGTCTTTCCCTCTGGTGCAGTTGCTGGAGGTGTAATCGGAGCTCTTTGTGGTGTCGCTGTCATTGTTGGCGCGGCATTTTTCTTCTACAGAAGAAAACTCCAGTTAGTCCATGCTTCATCTGATAATGTTCTGTTATCATATATGTTAAGTTGTGATTCGATTAGATTTAAATGAACAATGAATGCTATACCACAAGTGTAATTTTAATATTTCAGAAAACCGCAAACAATAGAAACAAGTAAAACGTACGAAAACGTTGAGTTTAATGCACAAAAACAAACCGTTTCATATTCTTCAAAGCACAGTCCTGCAAAAACAGCAGAAAGTAAGTGAATATTAATTTTATTGAATTTAAACGAGATTTACACGTCTACAAAATCGTTCGAAAAGAGACAATAAAAAAAAAAACACTTATTTTAGATTCTCATTATGATCCCAGTTTTTTTTAATTAAACTTAATTTTAGGATCTCACTTTCAGAAGCATTTCTTAATATGCCAGGATCAAACACACATACCACATACTGTTTCATGTTCGAGTATAACAAACATATTTCAGTTGAACACACCACGGATACGGATGTAAATTACTATGTGTTTGAAAATAACATACCATGCATACAGATTCACCATCTTTGGGATTACATCAGAGAGAACAATAAAAAAGGCTGCAGACACTTTAATGACGAGTTTGAAGTAAGCTATTCAAACGGGTTTTAATTGGTTTGTATGTATTCATGCCATTTGTTTAATTCAGTTGTATTTTGTATGTAATCATAATAATGAAAAATAATTTGCATACGTAAGTGTGTAAATTATTCCAATTAAGATAATTCTATAGTATTGGTTGTTCCCCATTATTATAAAAATGCAGTAACAAACTGTTATCAAGTTGGCTGTTTGTATGCACGACTACATCGGTAAAGAGTGACTCTTCATTTGTTGTATGTAATGTGGACATCAAGCCCGCAATTTATTACTTATATTTGCACCAATAGTTCATTATTTCATTCAATAATTGTTAAAAGAATACTTCATTTCATTTAGGAAAACATTTCAGTAACTATTTCCTACCCATTCCATAAATAGAATGACCCGACTGTAACCGGAAGCATTTTTTCAAATGACGTCACAATAATGCGGGAAAATATCAGCCACTTGAAATCACTTTTAAACGTAAAATTCAAACACTTAAGGCAACTATTCATTTAGAATTTAAAAAATAATACTTTCTAAAATGTTGATTTATATTTTACGGGACCTGCTGACACAATACAAACAATAACAGTATCAATATTTTTCATGTATATTGTTATGCAATAAATTGCGATCCGAACATATCCGAAGATGTTGCGTTCATCAGTTGATGAACGCAATTGCCGAAAGGCATTTCATTTAAAGAATGGAAGTTGAGGTGTAAACATTTGTTTATTAACATTGTTCGAAGTGTTATCGTCTTGGATGGTGGCAGTGGGTGCATGAAAATATTAACGGAAACCGAAAGCACAATCACGGATAAAAATACTTGTCTATGTTATTTATAATTATAGATAACACATCTTTTCATTTCCGGCCCACAGAAGCTTCCAACAGGGCTTGTTCACAAACACGAAGTGGCTGGCAGGGAAGAAAACAAGGGAAAGAGTAGATACAGGGAGATGTATGCATGTAAGTCTAGATAGGCGAGTAAAACTCAAAACAGTCTATAACCTTTAAAATAAAAGTGACCAATTTTGAACATCGAACATATACAAATGGGCAACTTGAGCATACCAAAATATGCCAACTGTGCATGTATAAAATGGTAGCATGAACAACTATTAATGCAAGGGTAAGAACAGATATAGTGTACTTAAGTAGATATCGATATGCAAGTAAAATTAAAGTAAAAAAAGAAGAGGAAGATTATGTACCCAGAACAAAAGTGAATGGGAAATGTTTAACTGAAAAGAAAGCCTGATGGAAAACGTATATGTTCCGAACCTTTCAATTTAGCATGAAAGCATTATACTTCGAAACAATAATTATCTTACTTGAACTATAATAATGAAACATTCCTTTGTAATTTGATACAATAATTTATCATATTTCTCATTACCTCAGGCTGCATTTTTCTAAATGTTTACAGCAAATAGGTTTATGATGATTTCATCGTTTAAGGTACATGACCACATTCCTCCGAAAAATATGAATGTTTGTTCCAAGATTTATTAAAATCGGCCGACATTCATATTTTTCGGAGATACGTGGTCATGTACCTTAAACGAACAATAGTTGTTTGTTTTTTTCAAAATTACTTTAGTGAGAAAGATGCTTTCGTCCTAAACACAAACAAATAATTTGAAATTGAATTCATTATTGTCCTATCACACATATGTTTTCTGCTTATGTTTAGACGACCACTCCCGCGTGCCGTTACAAAAGGAAAGGGATGGCGACTGTGATTACATTAATGCGAGCTACATTGACGTAAACAATTTCAATTATCTTGAAATTAATCAACAAATAAAATGATCCTTGTTATAAATATGTAACCAATTTCTAGCAGAAGCCAACAGCATATATATCTTATTTAACTAATACAATTGTTTCGATTTTGTTTTGGCATGGTTACTGCAAAGCTCGAAAGTTTATCGCATCTCAAGGTAATACACAAACACTTTTTTATACGATGTTTCCTCATTGACACCCACGTTGGGCTATTTGACAGTTATCATTTGAGTTCTGGTCAGATAAAACTATATTTATCTCAGAACTTATGACATCTGTTTTCATATAACATTGTTGTCTTGTATACAGTTGGGTATTGCAATAAATTACTATTAAAAAGTGAATATATTAATGATTTTTTTTTCTCTCTTTTTCTTTGGTTAAGGTCCAACGAATAACATGATCAACGATTTCTGGCGAATGGTCTGGCAAGAGAATGCTGAAAAGATTGTAATGCTTACTAACCTTATTGAAATGGCGACGGTAATATCAACTTGAATAACGCTCTGATAAGTTGCTTGTGAATGGTTGTGTTACTTGTTGTATAGTGTATTTCTTAATTATACTAAATACAATACCACACCATAAGCATTTGCTAGTATGTAATTTATCAATATCAATAAGAAAGTTTGAACCGCAAAAACTAAAATAAGTATTATTAATTATTTTGAAAATTTCGATTTTTATCATTATTTCAAATATGTTTAACATAAATATGGAAAGTAGCTATGGCATTCTAAACATGTCACACCATGTGTGGTGTTGTTCTGTTCGCAATCATAGCAATTATCATTTAACGTGGATAATATCAGTTAATATCCTTATACTATAATATAATTTTTTGCTTGCTTTTATACTTATTTAAGCATTGCCACAAATTAGTCTATTGCACAGGTTGCTCATTTCATCAGGTAAAGTGTCTTCAATATTGGCCAGAAATGGACCAAACCTGCTCTTTCGGTGGAATCGACATATCCGTAACTGCTGTGAAAAAGTGTCGAGATTACGAAATAAGAACATTGATTGCTAAAAAGGTTTGTGCCTATATTTAAAGGAGTTATTACTATTTTAAATTCTTAGTGAATTTCGTCAAAGTTTTTTTCTCACATGATTTCCATTTTGTTCATGGTTTTAGTGACCGTTATGACGTTTACTATTTTTCCAGGCCAAATGCAAACCCAGGGAAATTCAACAGTATCATTTTAAAGCCTGGCCGGACAAAGATGTCCCTGACAATGGATGGTGTCTAGTTGAGTTCTTGAATGTTGTTGAAACACAGTCTTCAAACGCTCCGATCATAGTACACTGCAGGTATAATTTAAGTTTTAATACGTCATGATTTTTTAATAATTAAACTAAAATTAGACCTTATAATGACTGTGTTCTACATTACAATCAGAATAGTAAGACGTTGACCTTTCAACATGAACCCTCTATCTAAACGGTTGGAATTTATATTTAAAGTGCCGGTGTTGGGCGGACAGGCACGTTTGTTGCTCTTGACAACCTTATAGAACAAGCAAAGACTGAAGAATGTGTTAAACCTTTGGAGATGGTAAAAGCCCTGAGGCAGCAACGAGTCAACATGGTTCAGACAAAGGTCGGCTTTAAACCATGCTTTATAATAGTTAACATGTGCAGGATTGTCCCTGTAGTTTGTTTCGTAATATTAATAGGTTCATGTATATATTACTAATTGCGTAGAAGACGAGTTTTTTTTTGCCATCTGATGAGGTATTTAAATTTACCTCGAAGACATTCGGGAGAGTCCTGAAAGTCTGAGTTTCCCGATATTCCAGAATCCCAGAGTTCCGATTTGAGCAATATATCCTTGTATGTAAGTCCGTATTATGTAAGCATGTTATAATTGTCCTACAGGATCAGTATATATACTTGCATGAAGCACTTGCTGAAGCTCTGCTGATAGGCACTGATCACATCTGGCATAGACAGTTTGAAAATGTCCATCCGTTCATGCTAGCGAGGGAAACAGGAGAAGAACAGACAAGGCTGGTAAAACAGTTTCAGGTAGGGTGATATAACTACTAAGAAAAAAACGAATCCTAGACACTGTTTTTTTAACAATTGAGAGAGTTAAGAACTTGTTAAAAGACTATTGTTTTATTGTTTGGTTCCTTGTTTCTTATTAGTTTAGTTTGTGTATTTAAGCTCAATTATAGAGACCTGAGTCCGTTTCTTTTTACTAACATATACCGTAATGCTTAACTGTTGTTCCTTTTTATCGTTGTTATGTTGTATACACTAATTACAGTTGATTGAAGAAAGTCTGACAAATGAAGCCGAGCAGGTGCAGAATGAGCCAGTTTATGGAAACATGGAAATGATTACTTCAGAAAGTATGAGTTATTTGCGTATAAAGTGTGTTTAATATGTGCTCTGTCAACCATGATATATAAACCAAACGTCAAAAGACACATTTGTTCAGCTGTGAAACGCAGTAATTTTATTAATATCCGTTAATTGTAGTTGACGCATACAGCCCGAAATTGAAGAAACTTGGTTCGAATTTTACACAACAGCTCGGCGCAATCCTTTTGCCAGTAAGTATTTATCGAACTAATTTTGCTGTTTGATCTGTTTCAAATAGCATTGCTCGGTTAAACGGTGTGCCAATTGTTTGTATCCAAACCAATTTTGGTACAATGTTAATGAATTGTATTGAATAAATTTTCCAACCATGTGCTTTTAATTATATAAAAGAGATCGTTTTATAAAATATCAAAACATTTGTAAACTGTATTACTCATATATTTTAAAGCGATTGATATGTGCGGTTTACAGTCAACGTTGCCTAATTTAATGAGCCAGTTTTAGCATAAAAATGTATTTTCCAATGCAAATGTCATGCAGAATAAATAAAAACAATATCACATTTCAATGAATGCATAATAGCGTACAAACATATACAACTTCCTTTTCCACTAGTTTATTCGTATGGTTGTTTACACTATCAGATGCATTACTATTTTGAATTTGAATATTTTAGAGCTTTTCCGGAAATAACACGTTTTTGATATGTAAATCACCATGTAAAGAGCAGCTGGAAGAGTTTTGGTCTCTTGTTGAGGAGCAGCACGTGATAACCATCATTATGCTAACCTCTACTTCAAGCCGAGCACACCAGGTTTGATTATACACTTCAAAAGAATTCCAAAATGTACTAAACGACATATAATAAATATATATATATCGAGTCATTGGCGTATCGGGCCGGAAAACGGTGCTTTCTTGTTACGACCCATTCCTAAATGTATAAAGTTTATTATATGAGTATGAAATGGTTTATGGTAATGTCAGATAATGGAAGTGCATATGGTACGGTAGTATTTTCTGATATTTGTGAAATTTAACATAAAATCAGATTTTGTTTTTATATTTCTTTTATGAAAGGCCTTTATTTGTGAACACTAGATCAAGGATCAGATTCCAGTGAGCGTTTTATTGTCCGGTAAATGGCGGTAACTCCGACATGTATTAATTAATGAATTTTGATGTTTATGTCTGCCTTGCTTATTCTCTGTGTCTCTAGGTTTTTAATGACTGTAAAAACTTAACATTGTGTCCCTAAACAGGGTTCTTGTTAATAGTTTGGCTATATGAGTGTTGTCCTTGTAGTTCCCATTGTATTATTATAACGTTTTAAGCACATAGCCGATAACATAGCTCTTTCTATTGCCTTAAAACTAGAAAAAGTAACTAAACATCACATGTTGTTCTTATTTTTAACAATACTAATAGACAAGCGTAAAGTCATATCGTTTGGTATATATTTTAGACTTGTGAGTACATGGGCGGAAATGAAGATGGAAAAGTAGGAAGATATTCCGTTCACGTCATACAAGAACGGAAGAACAAAACATTTAATGAAAGGAGCTTTTCATTTCGGGACGAGAACAATGAGGTGGTAATGTAAATTTGTTGTGAACAACATCACCATAACAATAATGTGTATATACATAAGTTTACATAAGTATTTAATTGAATTTAATAATGGAAGAGAAATTTGTATAGAGTGTCAAAGTTAATTTACATATCCATTCAAGGACGAGGACTATCAGACAACAATAAAACAGTTTCAAATCGGCGGTTGGACTGAAAACGAGCCACTCCCGCCAATACAAAACATGTTAGACTGCCTCGATGCTGTAAGAAAATGGCAGCCGCACCTAGCCGAAAACAGACCTGTTTTGATTCACTGCGAGTAGGTATCTTATTAAAGCAGTTGAATATGTGTTGTTGTTTTTTCAATTATATGCTTTTTCAATTTCATTAATTTAATTTATGTAGGCTCTCGTTTTAGTTATTGGCTATACGGGAGTGATTTCTTTTGCAATTGGACATGTCTTTCGAATTAATCCTGGTTATTTTAGAAAGAAGAAAATATGTTTTAAACACATTTTGAAATACACATATAATCTTATAACAAGAACGGGACATGAGCGGAGTGGATTGATTGCAGTTCTTTTGAATGAGCTTCATCGCATGGAAAAGACACGAGGTCAGATAAACATCGTGGAAACTGTAAAGACAATGAAACCGAGAAACAGGGACATCATACCTAATACTGTGAGTAGCATTTGTTCATATTACATGTTTGCATTACATGTATTAATGATTTTTTGTTTTTGTTTTTATCATAAAGATTCCAATAAGGATAATATATATGTCAAGGACTGTGCAACTGTATCGTTTAACCATTTGTTTGATCGTATGTTCCAAACTTATCTTATTCAACAGTTTCGTCTATGATTTGTTCATCCTCAGCATGTAAAAACTGTACATTGTTTCGTCTATGATTCTAACCACCTTTTAAGTCTTTCTAACTCGTTTGACTTTTGAGTATGTTTTCAGGTCCAGTACAAATTCATTTACGATTCACTTTTGGAACATGCCAGGAACATAACGGACTATGAGAATATTTAAAGAAAACCTGCAAAAAATCTTAAAATTGACAATGGCTTAGTACTGAAGTATGCTGTCCGAAAATAAAATAAAACGTTTATATGGAGTTTATGTGCCAAATAAACACAGATCGAATTTACACCACAACTGCATTGCTCTCTTGTACATGTTAAACGTGTGTGTGTGCGTGCGTGCGTGCGTGCGTGCGTGCGTGCGTGCGTTATTATTAGTCAGTAATATTATTTTATGCTATAGCTTTTTTTGGTAATGGAAATCTTCAAAATGCTAATTATATGGCATAATCATTAATGTTTCACGTTTGTAATCGTGTCGATTTAATTTTGTTTTGTTGTCAATTTAAATTTGTTTTAGTATGGCTAGCTTAACTGAAGCTAACTACCTGTTTCACTCATGACATAAACATGAATGTTTCACGTTTGTCATAGTGGCGCATTGCATTTTCGTTCGTGTGTTTTTGTTATTTTATGGATTGCCTACACGTATTGTATGGATGGCCTACACGAAGCTGGATACCTGATGGTCAGCTACTCAAGACAAAGAAACAATTTACGTAGCTAGTATACAGAATGAAGAAATTGTTATACATTTGTTTGTGCTATACTTATAAACAGATTTTATGTATAAGTGTTGTATGTCTTGAAATTGGCTTTCGTTATTTAACTACGTATACGGAATATAATATATACGTAGAATACGTTATTGGTTACATAATTAATACACTATTCAAAGAATCTACTTAAACAAACATATTTCAAGTGTACTACTAGTATCGCAGTATCGTAGAAACTGAAGTACTCTGTGATTTCATTCATATCTTTTACCGTTCACTGGCCTGTTAAATGTACAAAACATTTGTCAAAACATTACTGCAGAGATGTTTGACATTTGTTCTGAAATAAACTAACTTAATGATAAAAAAAACCTTGTAAACTGTTTGTATGAATGTGATTTCCCTGCAAGTATATGCGAAGATTTGCCAATAAAAATACCAAAGCAGACTCTGTTTCATAGTGTAAATGGTTATGCTTATCTGCCAATATTGCTGTATAATCCCTCATTATGATCTGTAAGAAAGTCGGAGGCCGCAATATTGAAGAAAAGTTAGTGTTTTTTCCTGAGCAACAAGAAAACGAATGCAACATACGATTTAGAGCAATTTAATATACGTATATAAGTAATTAATCGCTGAGAAAACAAAAGCACTGAATAGTAACAAAGTCATGAAATTGTGTTATGGAAATTTTCGTAGAAGTGGTACCAATGCCCATATTGTTCGTTGTTGGTTCTTTTAATTATATTAATTAATATTTCAACCGTTTAAAAAGTGGCAAACACTATTGTCTAGAACCCCAATACTTACAACTGAAGGGTTCAAAGTACGTCTAATGAACGTTTAGCATTCCCTGTCAACAATCCACTAGATGGTTAAATAATTAATCAGTATTGACACCCATACAATATGTCCCAGATTTATTGGTTCAAATCAAACCATACAGATACCATGTTATACAATTGGTTTCCACGATCCATGTCAAGGGTCAGCTTTACAAGGACTAAAGGTGTTACCACTAAGTAACAACATAAAAAGAGTTAAAAGGCCTATCTAAACAGCTGTACTGCTGTCAAATGCAAGCAAAGTTATCATTGTCCCTGAACTCGGAACCACTGAATGTGTATCACTAACGACTCGTTACCGATCATATACTTACATGTATCAAATGGAGGTTTTTCTTGCATAAAAAGAGAACAAAAACAAGTTGTTCAAATCCTGTACTCTACCGAAAATTCTAAGCTCCTGATCTAACGTGTGATAAGATTTATAGTGTATGCTTATTTAAGAACGGATACGTGTCCCTAGCATACTCATTCAAATCCCTGAAACCACAGTGTACGGTACCTATGATTCGCCCACTTCAGATTTCTTTTTTTAAAAACAATTACCTTAGAAAATGTTCCCGACTAACATCAAATATATATCATTTATGTCTACGTTTTATATATCTGAGCATGAGTCTCGGTTTTTAACGAGTATCTCGGGATAATATATTTTCCATTTTGTTGAGTGGTAAAATCTCGATAATCCTCCGCTGGAAGATATATGGTGCAATCTGGTGCAATTTAAATAGTGAAGATAATTTTCTTATTTTCAGGGGAAAATAGTTTTCTTTGTTTGAAGATTTATTTCCACACAAACCGTAATTTGAATAAAAAGAAACTAATGCAATTGTCAAACGCGGGCGAATAGTTGGTACGGGCGAAAAAGTGGTTCCTGACCAGTATATCAATTGCATAACTTTGCTCCTTTGAAAATATGCTGGGCAATTTCGACTATGATTAAAATCAACTTTTAGCGATCATTATGTTTATATGAATTCACATCAAACAATGACAAAAAGTTGGTCACGTTTATTGACACTAATCTTGTTAAGTACCAAAACAACAGAAATGCTATATCACAAATATATATAAGACATCGGTAAACTGTAAGCCATGGTTAAGTTTGTAGATATATGAACAAAAATAACAGAAAACTAGTATTTCATATTTTTTTCTGTCTCAATTCAGCTCAACTTATAGCCTTTTGTGGCTTTTAAACGATACCGGTTATACTGTTAATGGATCCATCCATATTTACAGTTTGTATATAACAAATATCATAGGTATGTGTAAGACATATCTGTACTTAAACGTGTGACATCATTTTATTTTGCATGCGTAGCCTTGGTGGGTAAAGAGATACGGCTTTCCTTGCATTTGTATACCGGACAGGCATTTCCGGTAAATCCAGTCGTGTCTAGCACCTAAAGGAACCACGCACAGCACGTGCCATTTTTCCTTTTACTTCAATAGTGCACGATTTTATATCTTAAACGTGATAAGAAATATTTATACAAAACAAAATCGTATGCTCGTATGAAACTTCGATAGAGCGCAATTGCGTCCCGTCATGTTTCAATATATGTCCGAATTCAAAATTGTCCGCTCTCCTACATGAGCATTTCTAACACAACCAGAAGAAGAGGTATATGCCAAACTTATCATCACGTTGACGCATACAAATAGCCATACTATGGCCAGTTGTCATCTAAGTTAATTTTCCGGTTTCCCCAACTCTCTTTTACATGCTAGACGATAATGGTTGTTTATAATATTATCTGATACGAGCCAGCATGACATTTCCAAATACGTTTATGATATTCTAAAATGAAATATTAACTGCAACACGGAATGAGCTCTAATGTGATTGATATTTGAGGGAATTGCTTAAAAACATTATTCGTTGTTATCATTAATTACCGCCTATTACGGTTTAAATAACGCGTTTATCCAGCATTATGCTGCATATCATGATCATAAACAAACAAATGCATGTATGTTCATTTGGGTCTTCTGATAGGTGTATCATTCCCGCACATTTTGACAACAATGTATGCTGAACGTGTATACACATTATGGCAGACAAATACTGATATTACATGTATAGCTAAGTCAATCGCGCCAATATGATCTAATTAACTTTTGAACACGTTTTTGATTAAAACGAGAAACCCTTAAAAAGAGTCAACTAGCACTAAGGCACTTTATACATATATGAACGACGCAGTGTGTCTTTGAGACAGTAATACTATGTCGATTTATGTTCTCTATTTCGCCATGAGAAAGTACTAATATTTCATTATGTCTGTGTTGTTCTTTAGTCAAGTGAGTTGAAGTGAACCAAGTGTGGTCTGCACAACGGTGATAATAAAGCAGACGATTCCTACTAGAACACTAAGAATGATAATGTTTCGAGCCTTGGAAGCGGCCCTTAAGGATCCCTCGATGTCAAGAGAGAGGATGACACTTAAAGGTATAACATAGGTGAAAGTTAAAAATATAGATGCATACCATCAGGACGAGGCAGACGTCAACATATACCATTACTGAGTGGTGAACACATGAATGTATACAAGAAGTGAGCTATGAACACATTCATGTTAACAAGACAGAATTACGACTTTTTTAAACTAAATCATAAAAAAGGCAATTTCAAAGTATATTATTTGCGTTAATTATACAATGTTTAGTTGCGATGAAGGAAGAAACACGCTATCATAATCACGCAACCCAGGCCAAAGACGCTTAGCAATCGATAAAAGTAATTTGCCAGACAAACTTGACTTTCATATAAGTATGTTTGATTTATAGTTTCAGCAAGAGCTTGTACCGATCGATCCATTTGCATCTTCACAGTGTAAACAAGTATAGCTTCTTCAATGTAATGATAGTGCGTTCAAATAGTCCTTGTATGAAGGCGAGGCGTTTCAACTGGTAGCACACAAACTATTCAAATGTAGGATGAAGCGGGGAAATGAGTTTTGCTCAGAAACATGCTTGAACTAGTCTAGTTCTTTAAGCCATTGGAATTTACGTACCTAAAATGTTTTGTTAAACTAGAAGTATCTCTATATCTGAAAAACATGTCGTTTTGCCAAAATACTGGCGAAGTTTAAACAAAACCGGCGTAAATTTTAAACCTTATTGACAAATTAATAAGAATTATTTAATATTTAACAATCAACTTATATTCAGTTTCAACTGTTTTGTTTTATTTCAGTAACATTAACATTGACTTTGACACTAGACAAAAAATATGAGCTTGCTTGAAAAACGTAGATTCGTAGAAACGTGACCTTTTTTCTTTAGATATAGTTTCGTATATTTGCGACCGGTATCTATACATGCAATACAATTAAAACTTGTTCCATAACGACTTGTTTATACAGCGTGTAAACTATTATATTTATGTTTAAAAATAGTTCCGTTTATCTACCCCCCCCCCAAAAGAAAAAACCAAAACGTTTGCGTACGACATTCGAGATCGGCGGTGCATACGCCGCCGTCGTTTGAAAGTGGCCAGGGGGATATTGGGCCCCGGCGTTGATGACACGTAACGTCAGTGAAAACGGTCCTGTGGTTTGAGGAAACTTGCAAGTGGGGCCTAGGGGTGGCTCGTTCAAAGGATCTCGAAGTTGGGGCTGTCGATTCCCAACAGTCGCCTGTTCGTACGTAGGTGATGAATTGTCAGGCGACCCATGAAACTGTAAGATGTCCGTGCAAGGTCAGGGCCAAAAATGTAATGAACAAGGTCATTTAACATGTATACAGTTTCAGCATATGTAGATAAGAGCCTAATTTGCATCATCTTTCTATTTAAATGAAGTTATGAATATTTCTTCACCGACACGTTTGCATATTAAGGAAGCGTTCCAATCAAGTGTTTAATATAAAACCATTTGCTACATCTTTCATACAACAGTTTTGACCCGCGATATTCAAGGGAACTAATGCGTTCTTTAGAGCCGTATTCATAAAGCAATTCAGTAACACATAATTTAGTAAAACAAATATATTTTCTACGTTAAATCTGATGAAAGTTAACAATAATTTTACAGCAAAACAGATGGGAAAACTAGAGAAAAGATTAAATTTACAGAATCATATGAATACATTTGATGATCAATAGAGGGTATCTAAAATATGTATTGTTAACAATATTTATGTGAAAAACTACAGAAACAAGCTCAGTAGCCAAAAGTGTTTACCAGTTAGAGTCAATTATGCATGGACAAATAATGAGATAGCACCTGGGTCTAATAAAACATAGAAATTCATTGTGAAAGTTATTTTAAGCTGCAAAATTTCAAAACTTTCTTTAATTGTTCTGTGCTTGTGTTCAAACGTTACACGATTACTTTTCTTGCGGTATTCAAAAATAACCATGCGTCTATCGAAAAATTAACGAACATTATGTTATATTTTAAGTGCATGCAGGTATTACCTCCTTTTTTGCTCCTAGAGATGTCCTCTCCGGTCATAATTGCCTGTTAACTTGCACCATGACCGTCGATATTCCGTTCTGATCCATGAATTTCCACAGACTCTACGAAATAATTGTGGTATCGATAAATGGCCATAACTGTTCGCAGAGTACGTTTGTAAAGCAGATGTTACAGCATTGTTGGACCAACGCTAGTATTCCGATATCTCTATTCAAAACGCTATGAATATGATTGATACCGAAGATGAACTTTCAGTCAATGCAACTATATAGGTAAATCCAAAGTGACATAGAGTTTTAAAATCAAATATTTATAAATGAAAAATTAAACGTTAAACGTTAAAAGATATGTATACAGTTCTTTGGTTCCATAACAGTGGTAAAATACCTAAACTAGAACATGCAAATACATTGGAAAATAACGTTTTTAGATGATTCGTGACTAATATATTGCAATCGCAGCAATTACCTTTATCTCCCATCATCAAGTATTTAAAAGAACAGTTATTGGATTTCTTGATCTGTTGTTTCCCCCGCTAGTAATATTCTATTTGCAGAATTTTTACTTTACTTTAAAAGTTCACTCCAATAATACCGCTAAAAATGTTGGAAAATCGGACTATTTACTGATAAATATTTCAATTAAACATTGCATTGCCAAAAACATCTTTCTGAAATACTGCTCAGCATATATTTAAATGATATCGCCGTGTTTTCATGACACCAGTAGTATTTGTTTGTAACAAGAACTTGTTTGAATAAAAACACACCAACACATCTATTTCTTTATATTAGAAGGGCACATCGTTTTGTTTTTTTAAATACACCGTCATATTAACTTTTGGTCACAGCACAGTAATATTTATCTTTCCTGTGGGAAAATTTATGGACATACATGGTAAGGGTGACAGTAATACCATCGTCACGGTGACTGGTTGGAGAATCAAACGGACGGATAACTTTGAGCATGGCTTTGTATATTCACACTTTATATTATCTGTAATGAAGTAGACAATAAAGGGGAGATCGGCATAAGGGGGGTTTGAATTAATGAGCTTTTATTGCAATACAATGATTAGACCTCAGACTTGAAGTTTCGGACTCGTGATGTTTGCCTATTGTCATTTTATTTACATGTCATTATATATCCCTAGTTCATCTAAATGCTTTAACCGTTTGCAGACCCATTTAAAAAAGAATCTAAGTAATTATGTTTAATTATTACAGCAGTGTTGGGTAGACTATCAATCTTTAAGCAAACGCCGGACGAAATGGTCATTGAGGAGAACATACAATACATTTGTTATCCTTTGTTGTGGCCCTTAATTTGCAAAAATGGCTATGCTTCAAGTGCACAGATGAGATTGGAATCGGACTATTTCAAAGTCAAGGTCTTGATAATATCTTCATAGATGCGGCATGTATTTTGTGTTTATTCCATATGTCCTACATCCATTTTTAGAAATTAATGAAACTAAATCTCTTGTTGAAACAACTCATTTAGCAAGTTTCAGAATCCAATTTAATAAAATTTGCCATGGCAACATCAAAGTGAAATGTCTAGGATTTTAATTGTCACTTGCTCTTTATTTCAGAACTCTTGACTATCGTCGTCATGATTGCTCAAATGATTCTTGGACACATATTTAACAAGCAAAATCAATTAATGGGTCGTATAAATAGATGAATAAGTCAGCAATGAATATTATATTGTAACTATGTTTAGAGTTTTGATTTGTTAGGTGGGTGTTGATAAAAACAATGAATTAATGCACACACTTTTTTTAAAGTAGGGCAAACTTTCAAACTTTCAACTTAGGTCAAAGAGTTCATGAAACGTTTGACTGTGACTTTGACCTTTGATGGACTGACACCCGGCTTCCAAGAAAGGATAATTATGCTAGTTACTTTGGTGCTCGCCAAATTTCTTGTGGCTTCTTCCCGCCCTTGATCACAAGATTATTCATGGCTTACACCAAAAAGAAATTAGATACAAAGTCATGATATGAACAGTTTAAATACGGGTCATCTACTTTGACTTTGTACATTCATATTACTTTTCTGGTGTAATTTTTGTAAGGCCAACAGTTGTTGAAAAATTTGACTATGTGGCACACTCTGTTGTGTATTTACTCTTTTTATTGCTCTTCACACTGAGAATTAATTGTCGAAAAGATTCAGGAGTGCATCCAGAAAGCGCTCCATTTTTATCTTAATTAGAAAGGTTAAAATTACAACATTTTCTCTTCTGTTTTGTATTGTATTATTTCTATCCACTTTTACAAATATACCAAACATAAAAAGGCGTTTGGATATTATTGTCTATGTAAGAGGATCAATCAATCATGCGTACAAATACAAAAAAATATTTTAATGTTTTATCCTTGTTTGCATGGCTTTGGTGCATTGTTTGTAATATCGCGACACAACCCCAAACGTCCGGATTTGTTTTGAATGTTGCTGTTGTTTAAGCAAATTATCCATTCATTTTTATTCAACAGTGAAATGGTCAAAGCCTTAACGGCTTTTGAAACTTTTTACCGAAACTCTGCCATCAATGACCATGATGTTTAAATTCGCCATTTCTCCCCAAATCTATACAAATCTGTTGTACTGTTAATCTAGCATTTTGCAACAAAAACAAATAATGACTTATAGCTTCATAACAAACGCAACAACGGGTACAGTTTAATAACGAGTTTATAAGAGTGAGCACTTTACTATTATTTTTATTGTTTTCAATGTTCTAACCGCAAACGCATAATGCCCGTTGTCGCTGCCTTTCCGTCCTGTCTAGCTGCGTTCTAGACCTTTTAAGTTCAGCCGCTGAAATCTAGTCCATACTATCTGATCGATAGTCATACGCATTGCTGATTTGGGATTGATGTAAATCATCCTGAACATTAGTTCTGAAAAGCATTGACAAATATGCAAATTGTTCTGATTAACGCAATATATATTTATTTAAGAGTTCTCCTTCAGTTGTGTGGACTTTCGAATATTTGCATCAAGTGTGACAAAAATTGTTTTAGCCACGTTGAGCCCATTTTATAATATTGAACAGGGGTTACTCTGTAATGCGAGCGGGAACATGTTCGCAATATTCACATGCAATGATAGTTTTGACATTCATGTAGTCGCGTTTAAAAAAAGGTTCGAGTATAATATATTAGGACAGTGCCCTTGAGCTGAAGTTGAGAAGGTGCCTTAGCGTTTGGTGAGTCAAAAGTAATTTTCATCAGCGTTATGTACGCTTCAAACTCTTGCAAAAACTGAGTGTCATTGTCAGTTAAATACGCTGAGAAATATTTGTCAATCTTTAAGTACAGGTGATAAATGTTTTCAATGGGTGTTGGATGTTGAAAGTTTTGTTCGTATCCGTCTCCATTGCTTAAATACTTAATTAATAACTTTATTCTCATCAATATCATTCTCTCTGATAAGCTGGTATATGCACGTTGGCATTTAGCCGGTTTGCAATAATTCATTTGAAAGGTGCCAACTTCCTTGTTATAGTATATTGATTTACGATACATACTCCTGAATAGTGTATTTACAATGGCTATTTAACAAGAAAAGATCCTGAACTTAATTAGATTGATATTAAAGATTCATAGATAAAGCGGAGGTAAAACATAACGTTTAGTGTGCCATAATAACACGTTCATTTCTTATTTAAAATCGTGACGTGTACATATACGAGGAATACAGCACTTGAAATTAATTATAAAAGTTAGAAATATACAGCAAAAAATAGTTTTCTTTATTAATGATTAGTTTGCATTATATTTGAATCGATATAACAATTTGCTAAAATATAACCACAATACACTTGAGAATGATATAACACAGGGATCGGAAACAGCGACTTGTATTGTGTTTATTGGATCTCTTTGTTTCATTGGACGTTGGATTTCAGGTACGATCGGCTCTATGTTATGTATATACTATGTTTCTTTATTAGTAAAACCATCATCTCTAAAGGACAGTTTTATTAAACGTCACACTTTTATAACACCTGACGACTCATAATGTAATCTGTGATATTTCTTCCGGTTAAGAATTTGCTGATACTTTGACTTTATTCGAAAACAGGTAATTTTACAGATTTGTAACCATAAACAAGAGACGCAATGTTGAATCTTTGGCGATAACAGTGTATGCAATCTGTGCCGTGCACAGAATCAATAAACTTCACAGAATTGACATATTGACTTAACTCGGTATAAAGGAAGAGTTTTTGAAGATATTTTACGTCCCCTTAGGCCAAGGTCATTGTCACTAAACATAGAGAAACGGTTGGAACTGAATAACCTTAGTTAGGGCTGGCATATCTTGACTTAAGCTACTATTTAGGAAGAGATTGTAAAGAGACCTATCATGGGATTACGTTTGGGCCTATGGAGATAAGGTCAAGGTCAATGCTACTAAAAACGAAACACGGTTGAAACTTAATTTTCTTTAGCTAGGGTTGACTTACTTTGACGAAACTTAGTATTTAAGAAAAGTCTATCGGCCCCTAGGGTTAAAGTTCAAGTCACTGTTACTTAAAATAAAAAAACGGTTGAAACTGAATAGAAAACTAGTAAGTTACTGTTGATCTTTACTAAACTCAGTATTTATGAAGAATTTATGGATATTTTTCATTGCGTTGCCGTTAGGGTCGCTGGTGTCAGGGTAAAGGTCATTTTTACTAAAAGTGGAAAACAAATAGTTGAATCGAATAACCTTAGTTAGGGTTGACATATCTTGACTAAACTTAGTACTAAGGGAGATTTAAGGCGAAATTTCATTTGATTGCGTTTTGGGCCCATCGGGTAAAGGTTACTGTTGCTCAAAATAGAAAAAAGGGTAAAACTGAATCTTGCAATAAAGGCTCCAGTTCTATTGTCAATCATTTAAATACTGGTTTCCTTGCATTGCGTCTTTGCATTATTTTGTTTTAAATTCAAATGTTAACATGTATTTCATACAAGAATATTTAATATTTAAATTGATAGATGCCTACTGCCCTAGGGAATGTACAAGATAATGTTACATAGTCTAGAATACATTGTCTTCCAGACAGCTGCCTTACCTCAAATACGATATCTTAACAGAAGAAAACATGTGCCGAGACCTCAACAAGCTGGTGGTTTTCTTGTTTTTGAACATCTTTACAAATGTTTCGGCATTAGGTAAATAATGCGTTTCACTTCAGTTGAAGCAAGTTTAAAGTCTACATAAGTAAATAATGTGTTAATGGATATTATCAACTTAGACTTTAATTACTGAAAGAAGAAATGTGTTAATAGGCCAAGTGTAAAGTTATGACAATACATACTAATCTAAACCCACAATTGATTTGAGTTCCATTGAATCTCTGTTTAACTAACTGTTCCAAGAGGACAATCCTTTCATTTATCTGTAAAGCTGTTTTGATGCGTATTCGTTCTGTATTTTTTTGTGTTTGTATTTGTGTATATGTTATTTATATGTTTGTGTCTCTATTTCATTGTCGTGTGAGACCTGGGCCATGTCCCTCTAAACAGGGATTATTTTACAATTGATATTGACTTGGCTAGTCTCAAAAGTATTTAGCTTTAGCTACATAATTATGATCAATTTACTATTGAACCGCGACAAACAGAAATGGATTTGATATGCGTGTGTGTTGAACCGTAAATTCAATGTTAAGGTTGATTCATTATCAAATATGTGTCACACAAAAAAGAATCTGAGTTCTTTATTCAATAACATAGTCTAAGATATCATAGTGTTTGCTTACGTCATATCTATTCTTATATCGGTTCCGGTATTGTGTTTCGCAAGTAGCATTATAATGGTCCCAGTATAAGCATATCAATTTTATAATATTTTATCTGTGTTATCTATTTAGAAAGAAATGAAATTATTGAAATTCTAATTGCTTATTTGTTTAGGTTTAAATATCTCTGGTTTGATCATTTTTATTAGTATCAACTCATATCATTATTCGTAGACCTAACAACCTTGTGTTAGAAAAGAGAATATGAATGCTTAATTTACAAGAGCTGAATGAAATCGCTGATTGAAATTTGAGCTGAGGTTTATTAAGAATCAAATACCGAGAATTTGAGCAGCAGCATAATAACAAGAGTGGCCTAGCATAAGTTTTAATAACTTTCTTAACCATCGTTGTAGTTAGTTGCACTTCACACTCAGCTGAATGAAACAATAAATACAAAAGCTAAGAGGTGCTAGTCTGTATAAAAACAACTTCCAAAATACAGTGAATTGTATTCTTTTTTAGTTCTTGAACAAACAAATGTTGATCCCTTTGGAAAATATGCGAAAAACAACGAATTCTGAAGATGTTCCAAACGTGCTAAATCAGCCCTAAATAACTCCATTGAAAAGACTGGTCAATTGTCTCTTTGTCAAAGATGGAAATATTAAACATGATAGTACTTATCCGTATTTATGGCAACTGATGTATTCCAAACCACGTTTTGATGGATCATACAAAGCCAATATGAAAACTTTTTTCTGTGAAATTCCGTGTTATTTTCACTGCTGCGTTACAAGGCGAAGTGATCACTAACTAGGATGATGTTTTAAAATAAATGACCCGCTTTCTTCTCTTTTTTTCTAGCCACCGGGAATCAAATGAAAGGAAGCGCAAATCAGTCGTCACAATACCTTACATGCTCAGCAGAAAAAGCGTTCGACGGTGAAATAATATTCTATGAATCTGAATCTCGTTGCACATGCAGTGCTACAGCTGTTCGCCAAATACCTCGGTGGTGGGAAATGAATTTTGGATCCAAGCATTTAATTGGTTCTATAAAAGTCATCGGTCGTGATGGTACGTATAAGTAAGTCATTTAAGTTTTAAGCAAGTAAAGTGTATTACAAAAAATGACTTGATTGATCTGGTTTGTTAATAGAAATCCATTGAATAACTTAAATGGAAAATCAGTATGTACGGAAGCCTGATTTTATTTGTTCTTATTTGAGCACGATGGTCAGGTTAATCAGTTTCTAGTGCATAGGGCGGCCCCAAGAGTCCAATACACCGGCTTCGGTATACCTTTCCCCTATATACAGGAGAAATATTCCTTAAATGATCACCGTTGTTTTATTTGTATATACACGGTTATAATCCATCTTTAGTTTTTTGACGAAAGGATAATAATGTATACTGAATACGTATTATATTAAAGTTGATGTATGTCAACTTGTGAGAAGGTGGTTCATATATTTCATTTATTTTAAAAAACATTATTTGACAATTAGTGCGATTCGTTCAAAGATTGTTTACCATAAACTACTTATCTTCACGCTTGTTCAAAATCGATCGTTTTCTAAACTGTATTCTTAACGTGTTTAGTTAATGCAGTTGCAGTTGTAGGTTTAAAGTTACCTTATTGATGAATCTTGTGTGGTGTTATATATCGTTATGGTTCCATGCTTGTGCAGTTGGTATATTCGGGTCAGAGAGAATAAAGCAAGTTAAACGTTGTGAAGCGCAGAGTAGTATTCATAATCATCAAAATATGTGTATACAGTATTATTAACAAGTTAAAGAATATCGCCCGTTTAAGGTCATTATGTATGATACATTCCAGTTAAGAGCAAAAAACAAACGAAAAAACAAAAAGGAAATTTGATGCATTATAGTCCTATAGATCAGGTCAAAGCAGTACGAATAACAAGACCGGCGGTTTTTAACACCTTGAAGCATGTTAAAATAACATAGAGTCAAACTATAAATCTATCCACATTTAAGTTTTGTTTCGATAGTTGGTATTGCAGCAAGTGCATTATTGGAGTAGCGTGCCACAAGAGGAGGCCAACGCTCATCTAAGTCACACAATGTAATTAGTGTAATTAATGGGATTGAAGTGTTTCTTCATAATAAACTTACAGAAAAATGATAGTTAAATACACAGTGAGAGGGAGTTTCTGAAATATAACCTTCCAATGCATGATCATTTATAATTGTTTATGTAAAACTCGTCCCGCCTGTTATAAAGCTTAATTGTCAATTTGCCATTTTTTAAATCCAAGTTGACCAAAATGATTCAATGGTATTACAACTGTTTGTGTTATGTGTTTTTTTCCATTCGTTGTATGCAGGATGTCGAACTGTCGGTTCGTTTGTTCGTTTTATCGTGTCCCCTATTGAGTTCGATAATACCAATATTAAGGTCAAAGCTGCGGTAGAGTTTTTAGTTGAGTTTATTATGTAATGTGTAAGCTGTTAGACAGTTTATTTGTATCGATACATGTAGGCTCTTTTCTTGTCCATGTCACTCTTTCTATAAAGTTAAATCCATTTGTTCGAATCGAAAGCAATTTATGTTAGCTGTCAAAAACTATTTCCGTTCTATTATATATGTATTTACAACTGATTGCAAATACACATAACAAAACGTGTTCGTTATTCATTTTAACATGGAAAGGTCGCAATGTCAATTTGTACCTTCGAACAGTCGGGTTCAACGTTCAAGTTTTAACACTTGCACCGTTTGTGCATAAAGCTTTTGGTTTATGTAAACCTAAAATACAAGTTTATTGCAATGAATTTCTCTTTGCTTGTCATTTTGCGATTTTTTATGGGAAATCGGCCGGCTGAATTTGTTTGAATTTAGTGGCAATTCCTTGTTCCAGCTGATAATTAAGTCGTCTCGCTGTATGTTTGGTGGTTACATACTATTAAACTGTTAGTCATTGCGGATAATGGTGATGGGGATTTTTCCGAAATGTAGAAAGGCTTAAGGCTCTCTGCTGGTGCCAAACAGGCAATGTAGCAGACCATTATGATCAATATTGTAAACAAAAGGGGCCTACATCATATTCCTCACTTAAGGGGAAATTGAGAGCTTTTTTTGGTGATGAGAAGAGCGTTCAAGCAGCTCAGATAAGCTTTCAGCAATAGTTTCAATTTGGACACGAGGCACCGGAAGAATTGGCAGATAGGTTCATGACCCTAGGGATACGTTCATTTAGGAACTTGGATGACAAGTTCATGAAAACACAAATGGTGAACCGGTTTTGCCAGGGGCTATTTGATAAAGATGCAGGGCATGCCATATGAACAGAGCCTGGTTTTAGCCATTCGATCGGTTCTCAAAAACCTATTGGCCCTACGGTAAGCTTTAGCTGACCTTGGGTAAAATTTAACAAATACCTTTCTTTTTCGTCAATAAGGGCGGGGTATAGGGCGTGGGCGAGCTAATGGTTGCTATGGGTCTGGGCAAGTTGGTCACTTCCAATCGGAATGCCCAAATAAAACAAACGTTAAACGACCAAGTTGCAAAGGAGTATGTCATTCCAAGCCCCCCTTTCAAGTAAACAGGACCTGCCTCCAAATCTCGCATGCCGATCAATTTCTCAAAAAATGTCTGACCCAACCCCGCCAAAATTTAATCAACACTTAGATAGTGGGGGACAACAAAGGAAAGAGGTGGCTCCACTTCAGGTTTCTAAGCCTGTTGTGGTCTGCCAAATATCCTCAACCTAGTTAACCATGCCTGTCAAAGTAGGTTATATATATATTGGTTACTGCTGTAGTTGATACTGCTGCCCAGGTCACCATAATATCTGATCAGGTATTTAAATCCAACTGACAAGACTCCCATATTGAGGCAAGTAGAATTAATGGCAGCTTGTAGAGATACGTGGCTATGGCTGGAATGGTTGTGGGACAAATACAAGTCAAACTTGTTGATCGACTGCATCAAGAACAACAACTGTATAAGTGGTTAAGTTCGCGACGTGGAAATGTTTGCAAATTTCGCGAATTGACTAAATTCGCGAATATATTGACCAGCGTTAATATCCACGCTGCATGTAGTGTAGCGTGTGCTTTTATGAGCTACTTTGCAAGAATAGGATTTATTGCACTTGAACGTAAGTCAAGGTCGTTCACAGACTGGTGGTGTTTGACTTTATCGGCAACGCAGTCAGAATAATAAGTATGAACTACTGATTTTTATGAACATTTTGTTTGGAATGGCATCGAGAGGCTGCATTTGATCTGTACATGACGGTGGGATGAAAACAAACGTGATGTTATTTGCCTTGAGTTTCTCTAACATGGTCTAACTGAAAAAAAAACGTCAAATAAAGCCAGAGTAGCTTGATCACATCTGTACAAACAAACAAAAGCTACAGATTAGTTTACACACCTATATTGTGATAAAGCATGGCATAGCGTTTCTTTGTTACCACGTACCGGCTTTAAATGAAATGTGTATTGTACAGTATTGTTTTGAACTGCACACAAATAACTGTAACAATATGAGAATACTATGCCTTTATATTTTGATGATTTATTACTATTTATGAAACCTGATTAACCGATTACTAAAACTTGACAACATACCTTTCAATTGGCAGAATTTCTCTAACGGACTCAAAGTAGGGAATCACTATCGAATCCAGAAACTTGAGAATCGTGTCACGATTTTCACAACGTGTAAATCTTACGCACAGTCATATTTTGAGATTCGCGAACATTTCTACCAGCGAAACGTCACAAATCTTCAATTCAGAAGTTTTTGACCAGCGAACAAAACCACTTATACAGTATATGTTGCCCTAACTAAGCAGCAAATGCTGCTCGGTTTCGATATTCTTAGATACCAAGGTAAGGCAGCACTAGATATAGGGCGGGGTGTTTTTCATTTTAATGGTATATAAATCAGCTTGGCTGTCTGTTCATCTAATGGTCAGCCATCTGTAGCAACAGTTACGGTTACTAAACGCATGATGGTTTCCCGACATACTGCGGCAAAGGTATAATGTAGAATTTATCAGGCCTTGCCAAGTTATATGATGGAACCAAGCAGCAACTATAGGTTTATAATGTTTGAGTTGTTCGCATTGCCGATTCAGAACCGATCATGGGTTTGGTAAATCCGAGTGACCGGTACCGAGTGGTCACCAAAGGTATGGAAATGGATAGGGCATACCCGGTTGTAATTGTGAAAAACAGGTAATAAAGGAGCCGGTTTGGGGACAATTAAACGACTCGGAGCACGCTCTCTCTCTCCGTACGGTGAGATGGTGCATTGATTTTTGAGCATTCAATGATATAATTGTCAATAACCTGTACCCCCTTCTCCTAATTGATGGCTGTCCAGTAACTTGTGGTTCCCCAAGCTTGATGCTAAATCTGCATATTGGAAGCTTAAGGTACGGGAAGAAGACCGTAAATAGACTGCTTTTATCACAAAGTGTGGGCTTTACGAGCATGTCCGTATGGGTTTTGACCTTTGCGGGGCCAAGCCACATTTGTTATGGCAATAAACCTGATTCTGATTGGGCTAACATGGAAGACCGTGTTGGCATTCCTGGATGATGTATTCGTGTTCGATAAGAGTTTCCATGTTCAACCGGGAAATCTTAAGGAAACCCTTGAACAATTTCGTAAGTATGGCATGACACTCAAGCCCAAGAATGCTCTCTATTTCATTCTGAAATAGAGTTTCTGGGTAGTGAAGTTGGCAACAATCAATTAGCCATGCCTGAGGATGACATTGGTGTGTTCAAAGATTGGCCTGTCTGTACATGTTCTAAAAATATAGAGCGTTTCATTGGACAAGCCAGTTATCATAGAACTTCCATATGTTGGATACAACACTGTACGCTTCAACGGTAAGGGCAAATTTGAGTGGACTAAAGAACAACATAATGCCTCAAAAAAGCACTATCAGAGCACCCCCCCCCCCCCACACACACACACACCTTACTTTCGTTGTCCAATGAAAGAGATGAATTGGGGCTAGACACACATTTTTAGCTATCGGGGCGGTGCTATCACAGTTTCAATATGGTCAGGGAAGGGTAATTGCTTATGAAAGTTATGCCTTGACCAAGGAGAAACGTAAGTATTGTGTAACACGACAGGAACTGTTGGCTGAAGTGCGCTTTATCAGACAGTTTAGGAACTATCTGCTTGGATAAGCTTTCTTGATAAGAACATACCAATCTAGTCTCAGGTGGTTGATGCATTTCCGTGAACCACAAGGGCAACTGGCGAGATGGCTCGAAGAGCTCTCGCAATACAACATGATACTTAGGTATCGGGCTTGACATGACCATAGCAACGCTGATGCGCTGACTAGGTTACCATTAAATAGAGAGTGCCAGGGGTGCAACGAAGGGGTTGGGGGAGTTGCCTTGTGGTCGGTGTAAATATTGCGCAAAGGCTCAATACAACTAGTGTGGACTATGCTGTGCCATTGGCAGCCCGGAATGTAAAATCGGTGACTGATAATGATCAGGATTGTTCGGGAGGTCTGCGGGACACGGGTAAAGCCGTTCACTTGGATGCAAGTAGAAATGCAATCAATTGCCTGAGTAACGGTGGGAATCAGGGTTCTCCTGGTCCCACTGTATATGAGGGTGAACGGTTATTTCCAGGTAAGTTGAGGAAAGGAGTGGGAATGATCCTGTCATAAACTTGTTGCGACAAGGGTCTGTATCTAGTCCAGCAAATATATTCTTGATCGAACTCGGCTGGTAAGAGCTAATGTATAAACAAAGATGCAGTTTTGTATGAGGTGGAGCCTTATACTTAGGATTTGCGGTTAATCTTACCAGCAACCCTCAGGAATAATGCACTGGCTCAATATCACTATTTTCGCTCTGCAGGGAATCAGGGAGCTAAAAGAACCAGGGACCGTAAAGAAAAACAATCCTGGTTTGGTCTTAAGTGGAAAGATATATGTCTGGCTATGTGGTATGCAACTAACATTTAAAGGGCATGAAAGGGAGTAGTATTCCTCTCACAGAATACCAAGGTAAAGCGCTGTGAAAAGGATGCATCTGGACTTTTAGGTCTTCTATGGGCAATGGATACATACTTATGATGGTAGATAAGTTCACAAAGTGGTTGGAGTGCATCCCTCTACCAACACAGTACGCCGAGGCCACCTCGACAGCAGCGGTTGACGATATTTGGCGTTCCGATCGTTTCAGATCAGGGCTGCAACTTTGAATCGAAATTGCTTTAGCAGGTTTGTAAGGTGATAGAAATACATAAGGAGAAAACCACGTCCTTCAGGCCGTCTGCCAATGGTCAGGTGGAAAGGTATTATAGCACCTGCATGGATGCAATCCGGTGTTGTATAGGTAAATCCCATAATTTATGGTATTTGCATCTCCAGCAAATCGTTGAGGGCTCTCCGTTTTTCAGTGAACCGAATGACTGGTTTCACAGCAAACAAGCTAGTGTTTGACCGAGAGATATATGAATCACCTAGTAGCATGTTTCCCCATCGCTCGGGTAAAAATAATAACCCTGAGACGTATGCTCATGAACAAGCTGCAACAATGCAAACAGCTCATCAAGTGGCTCGCAAGGTCATACAAAACACATCCAAGCGGAAGAAAAGGAAGCATGACCTTCGCGTACTGGAAAGAAGCTACACAGTGGCTAATGTGGTTTCTTTATTAGATACTGCTGTGCTAAAGGTAAATTTCGCAAACAATGCCAACCTTTGAAGGGCTTGCTGTTGTAGTGGAGAAGATGTCTGATTATCTGTTCCATATCAAATTCCGAAAATCGGTGTTAAGCCCTGTACGGAAAGAGAAATCCCGCAGTTGCAGAACAATCCAGTACCAGCCTGTACTGCAAGAAGAGATACTCGTGTGTATTGCTTTTACTGAAACACTTGACAAGGCCGGTTTATGATACATGTAAATAAAGCACGTATTTATAAAATACCTTTATTTTGCAGGAAACACTTTGACCAAAGGAAACGAGAATAACAATGGGACAGCAACCCTTAAGTTGGCCCCGGTTGACAATGCAGTCCATCTTGTCATGTATTTGCTAGTACTCGGAAGGGCACAAACCTTCGACCTATGTATTTACCTTTACGTCTAACATCCAGTAGGGACCCCGAACGGGCCATATTAGCTCTTCGGGGTCAGGTTAAATTCGCTAGGGGCATTGAGAAGGAGGGCTTTACAGCTAGGGAACTGCAAATCTTGCAGTTCCAGGGTGCCCATTGGCTCAGGGACAATGTTGGCCCACTGCCAAAGTCGAAGCTTCGCCCTGAAGCCACAGTGGCTCCTATGATATCTTGTCGGGATAACCGTCGGGATATCGACCCCAATTTGGAGCGTATTGAGGCGTATTGAGGAAGAAGATGGGAGGCTTGCACAGGGCAACTCTGAATATATGGAGTTCTGTGTCCTCTTCGTCTCTCCTGTAAAAGACTTATACATGTCGATGAGATAGATAAACCTTCATTGTCTGGCCTAGGCTCAGTTTCAAGAGGAGCAAAGGAATTTCGTGTGAAACTGAGACAAGCGGTACGGACCGTCCAAATCCTTAGGACTTTGGCCTCACTAGTTATGAACTTAATGTGGTTACTGTCGACGAGTGTCCCTTCCCGGGTTGTAGAAGGGAACTACGCAGAAATCGTGCACTTAACATGCATCTTCCGGGAGTGTTTGAGACCCTGATCCATGGAGAGGACATTTCCTTTCGGAGGCTCAGCGCTCTTAAGTTAGTGTTCACAGAGGCGGAAGCTCCATCTGCCTAGCTGCATAGGCAATGGAGGACTTCTGTGTGGCAAAGTCAATTACCATACCGGCAGATTTGACAGCATTACTGCACTGGAAGATAGATCTCAATCTTCCATCGATGCTGGAGGCCCACCAGGTCTCCAAACTTCGTGAGATGTTCTGTTTCACGCAGGAGAAGAGGGATATGGTTCCATCGGTACCGGTGCCTTTGCTAGCCACTATCACTTGGATCGCACCATCCGCGATCTAAACATTGAAGATCAGATACTCAGTCGGATTTGTAGCTTTATAGCTTTGTAGCTGCCTGAGGCTCTTGATGCGAGGGTGACACGGGTGGTTGGGGTCTTCAGTGATCCAAGGAAATATTCTTCGAACTCCGAAGAGAAGGCCTATTACGACCAGGGTGTGGTCCAAATGGTTGGGTTGCATCCGAAGACGGACCCCGAACCGGTATCTACCTAGTTTGGCCAGATGGAGAGGCTGCATCAGGTTCTATTAAAGCTGACCCATGTACTGGTCCTAAATGTTCGGGGTCCCGACTCAGTCGCGTATGAAACTCTCATGGCGGTCATGTTCGAATGGTTGGCTTATCCATCGGTAAGTAGGGAACAGCTAATCCATGTACACACTTACATTGGAACTGGAAAGACTATTGACGTCTGGACCAGGTCCTTTCCTAACACCTACTTTGGTTTTACCAATGTAGTAGCGCTGTCAAATGCTAGGACCATGGCACTAAGGGGTATGACTCTTGGCCGTCTCTTGCTTGAGACAGGCTCGCGATATCTCAGCCGGGGCCTGTCACGAGGCACGGAAAGTCAAATCCCAGCTTCCTTTGGGGTCACGGCAAGAAGCTGAGGTGAGGTCATGAGACTACCCTGGTGGGATGTCCTCTAGATCTTCAAACGAAATAAATCTTTGAGACAGCCACCCCTATTGAGGTTGTAATGTGGGATCGATCTGGAGGGGGTAATTGCATTGCGTCTTGAAGCGATTTGCTATTTAGAAATTAAAGTAAATTTGTTTTTGTCCATATAAAATAGGAATATTTCATCATTTTAATAAAAGAACACGGAAAAGCATAGTTGTATTGAATATGCAGTTTCAGTATTTTAACAATAACTTTTGTCAAAATATTTACATTCGTACTTGATTTTCTGAACGATAAAACTTGTGTTCATTTTTCATGAACCGGTCAACCTTTCGTGACCTTTGTAGGCGGAGTTTTGTAAGAAAGCAACGCCCTGATTGGGCGTTTGTGAATCACCATGCGTAGAGATCTTACTACGATCTTCTTCTTTGCTAAATATAGCACGGCACATGTATACACACAAATGATAAAATGACACTGTTAATGTGTCAAGTTTTAAATATTTGGACACGTTAAATGTCAGAATGCATGTTTTCGTCATAAGAAAGATACAATGGTATCGAACCTATTAATTAATAATAGTTTAAACTATCATAACACAACATTTAAATACATGAAATGATTGGAACCTGTCAAATTGTCATGTCTTTTTCGAGTAAGAACAATCGTCTTAAAGTGCCCATTCGAGAAGACTTGCACACCATTTAACTACAACTTGATTAAAACATTAAAATACAACAACATAATATTTTTTGACGTTATTTTTACCTGTAAAAGTGAGCGTTATCAACGTGACAACTTTTATTATGACCTCATTGATCATGCATATGTTAAACAGGAGTTAAAATATAGCGATATTTTTCGTGATAAAACAATAAATTTAACAAAGGAAATCATTATTACCACCATACGTATTACAGTAGCTACCAAATGATTTAAACGTATCTTGGATTTTTTTCTGTAAATTATTATTGAACTATTTATTATGCGGATGATAAAAAGAACGCCAAGCTTTAAAGACAAGGGCGAAAAGTGTTCGTACCATTAACATTTGTTCCCTTTGTTGTAATTAAAGACTTGTTCTCGATCCCTTAAGGTCGAAAAAAAATAAACAAATAAAAGGGAAAATGTAAATATAAGTATTGATTCTTATTTTTTGTGCGTTCATGCAGTATGAACGCTCGGCCGCGATTTTGCATATTTTGCCACAACCGCTATCGCGGTTCATGGATTTGCAAAGTCGCGGTCGAGCGTTCATACTGCACGAACGCACAAAAAATAAGAATCATCCCTGAAATGAGCTATTGTGGTGTATGGCACTGTACTCTTGTATTTCAGTAGATTTTCCATATTTTACCAAAATTAAGCTTTTATTTTATTTACTCTTTCTGGAGTAGGATTATAATTCCTCTTAGTTTTATATATCACATTGATAGAGACGTCCTGTATCACAAAGTATAAATATCAATTGGTATTTATTCAGTTATTACCTATTTTTGAAAGTGCGCGGCAAATTAGCCTAGTGGACAAATATGCTGTGTGTGGAAGCTCGAGTTCTTGCTAGGGTGATGACTACTGGTGCTATTTAGTAACTAATACAGAGATATCTCTGTACATAGATAAATGCTCTTTGAGATTTCGTCTGAAGTAACAAGGTAGTCTTGCCAGTTCTCTTTCTGGCAGGGCTTATCAGTTTTGTTGTTCATAAGTACCTAATACAGATTTCTCTTTGTAATTCGACAGGTACTCTTTGAGGTTTTGTCTGAAGCCTCCATGTTGTCTAGCCAGTTCTCCTTCTAAAATCCCTTGTCATGCCAACCAGTAACACTAAGGTACTCTCTGGGGTTCAGCTATTGCATCAAACCGGGCCAGTCTAATAGAAAACGTCTAGAATCCCCCTCCGTCAAAATAGGATGAGATAGAGTATGGTATCGATCGATACAAATTGTGACGTTTTGTTATGCCAGTCACATGACCGCTGAGTAAGTGGGTTTTAGAACAAAGAAGCAGGGGCAGACGATTTCCTGAAACTGAAGGTGACATACGTACTGTTGTATCGAGATAATGAAGTGTGATTTTGCCTGGGTAAAGACCACTTAGAGACTTAGGTTACTATTCCAAAACGGCCCTTATTGCAATAATAGCTATAAATGTCTAATTAAAGCCCAGAGTTACTACATTAATGAGTGCTGACCGCATATTAACTGTTCAGTATATCGCATTGAAAGGTGGACTTGGGACAGCATCTGTTCATGATAATTATAATCACAACGAAGCTAGGCATGAGAAAGGTTTGTGCTCGCTGGAATCTACGTGTTCTCCCTATCCAGCAGAAGCAACAACGAGTTGCTAACTGTAACACTTTTCTGAAAAAATACTAAAGTCATGGTTTCCTAGAATCCATCATAACTGCTAATAAAACCTGGGTTAGTCTTTATGACCCCGAAACTAAACTAGACAGTTCTGTGTGGAAGACTCTGAATTCTCCATCACCTACCAAAGCTTTGGTGAGAACCTCTGCGGAATAATGGATATACATCGTATTCTTCAACATGAAGTGCGTCACCCTAAGCCACGTATAATGAATAATTAGTTCAGGATAAAATTAGGTCAAATATACCGCTTTAAGGTACTGCGGCGTGACTTCATTTAAGCAATAAGGAAGAAGAGGCCAGAGCTTGTCGGCAAATCTTCACTATGACAACGCACAACCACATTCGTATGTCTTTACTAAGACAACACTAGCTGAATTAGATATGCATACTATACAACATCCCCCGTACTCTTCGGACCAAGCACCATGTTACTTTTGGAATTTTCCCACCATCAAGAACGAGTTGAGAGACTCTGGTTTCGACGACGTCAAAGACCTGCCAGTGATTGTTCGGAGGTGTTTCAGGAGGATACCAACAAAAATTTCAACAACCGCTTTAAAACTTGGGTTTACAGACACGAGAAGTGTGTGAAGTACTCTGATGAATATTTGGAGAAATTGTGACCGATACTACGACACAGATCGTTTGTAATTATTAATCCATTAAGTTGCACCGCTCACGTTTCCTTATCATTGCTATGGTGATTATAACTAGCGTCTTTTTTGTAATTTTGCTTCTGAAAGTGAATAAAACGTACAAAGAACTATGTATGTTTAGTGTTTACATATATTAAAAAATAAGAATGTTACGGCACTTTTCACGAAACGTTCAGAACAGCCCTCATATTTGTTGTGTAATTTTATGTTAACGGCCCGACTTGGCACAGTATATTAGTCCCGCTCGGCCGGGCTAGACACGGAGACCGCTGGTTTGAACACGGAACAGACTGAGGCAACTATATTACATGTTTTATTACAGGTTACAAAAGAGAGCAAAGCCAAAGCCTTGCTGCTTATATAAGTAACGACACGATGGGAGAAAACAGTGGCACAGTCGTTCACTTACCTGATTCGAATACTATTGGGTTAAAAGTGCAGTTTAACTACGCTCCTCGGGTTGCCCAGTATATCAACATAAAAAAAGATGGTGCAAATGACGTGATGACTATTTGTGAAGTAGAAGTATTCGGAGCAAGTAAGAAATAATATATCGTAATCAAATCTTTGCTTTAGACACTTTTGTGAGACGTGAATTTCATATTTTTACTACTTATTTGCGAGACGTGAATGTCGTAAACTTATTGAGTATATTTTAAAGGACATACCGACCTTTCATATGATTGTGTATCGACAGGTTGGATAAGAGTCTAAAAAAGCTTCGTTTGACTTTAAATTTGTAAATATGAACATTTTTCTTTAAATAACTACTCCACAAACAATCAGTTATACTACTTTTTGGCTCATGTTTTAATTCAGAATCAATCTGTTACCGTCTTTCGTTTTTTTCCTTATGCATCATCATTGAATATGTAACTTTCATTTTCAAAGGTAAAGTCACTATTATTTCTAACTTGAAGATTGAAGCATTGGCAATATAAGCGTAAATCAATGTAGCATTACTGGGGATAATATCATAATTAGCATTGATATAAATGCATGCCGTGATATGTTTCGACTTCATGTTTCTTCAAATACACAAAATAATATCAATACAATTTAAAAAAAAACTGTTTTCAAATTATGTCAGACTGTCCGTCGGGATATTTCGGTGACATGTGTTTGCGAAGATGTCATTGTAAGAACCAATGTGAAGTTATTTCTGGTCACTGCAACAATTGTGAGCCGGGTTGGAAGCCACCAACATGTGAAACAGGTAAATGTTCAAAAGTCACACAATCATCAAATTCTTGTAAACATCAATTTCTACAACGTTCTTTAACAATTATTATTATATATGTTTGATATATATCACTGGTTGTAAAATCCACCCGTTAATGATTGAAAGGACGTCAGCATCTATGATTTTTTTATTTATTGTTAAGACATTTGTTAGTGTGAGAGATCTAGTCGATGAGAGTGGTCTAATGGTATAGGTGTATGTCTCTCATTGAAGAGACCTTGCCGCATCTCTATATAGACACCAGTACTCGTTTATATCAAGGATTTGTATCGAGAGAAATTCAAATCAGATTTAAACTGTGTTCACAATCAAGCTCATACAAGTATGTTTATACAAACAATAGACCCTGAAAAGAAAATTACATTAGTAGATCTTCCCACCTTAAATTTACAGAATATTTTGAAGGCCACACTAAAAACATGTGTCATAAGAAATCAAAACAAAAATCAAAAACCTAAACAAATATCTAACATACGAATAATGAATAAACTATTTTGTTGATAAGCCAGCATTGATTGATACTGGTAGAAAGTGGCATGTTTCACAACTCAAGTCTTATAAAATGTTCATGAATCAGGGTACCGTTTTCTTGATAAATCTTGATATTAACTATCTATGTAAGTAAGTCATTTTTGACAACTCCAGAATTATTTTAATTCCATATTTTGTAAGTGTTAATAATAACGAGAAGAGGTCCGCATTAGTTTGAATAAAATATCAAACATTTACATGTTGTAAGTTTTTGATATGTGTGCACCAACAATACTCTGTAAACGTTATGTGTAATAGCTGTATATTGACCGTGTACATTTCGATTTTGAGAAAACTTTCTATAGCGAAATGTACTTAATAAACGATTTCGCAAACCTCTCTATATATATAATATATATTGCTTTTAGCAATATACATTTATTCCGGTTTATATGACAGTTTAACATTGCAAATTGTGAATATTCGCGCAGATCTTTAATTTGTAATACTATTCCATAAATCACTTCTTTGTTACTTGATTGAAACCCCTGACAGGTCGCTACGGTTTAAAAAACAAAAAACAGTGGAGATCTAATATAAATAATTCATATATTAACACTGAAATCTCTCTTCGTTTCTGCTCAAACAAATATATTCATTGCAAAAGTTTTAATCTATATTTTTTTTCAAATCGTATTTTTCGTTTCTTAATACGTATATATTTGCTATATGTGTTTTGTTTGTAAAACATAACTAAACGAGTTTCTAGAGAGAATGTGGCCCCATTTTTTTAAAACTTCTAAGGCAAAACTGATTGTGTATATGTCTTATAAAAACACAGTTACTAAAAATATATATATTGTTATTTAAACTGTAAATCAGGTTATTAATTATATCATATCGATGAAGAAATATACACCAAAACCCTTAATTGGATCCCCATATTTTTATTTATTTCAACAAAACGGAGTGGTTAATGTTTGAACCAGCATGTTCTATCATAATTGTGAACAGTTACTACATATCAAATTCAATGTCTTTTAGCATGCCAATCTGGGTTCTACGATGACTGCAAACGAGTGTGTGGGCAATGTAAGCAGCCACCATGTAACAAAACTGATGGCTATTGCACGGGTGGTTGTGCAGAAGGATACACTGGAGATAAATGTGACCAAGGTATTGGAATTTTGGTATTCTAATCGCCTGTTTTACATATTTCTTATGGGCTTGAAGTCGACATACTCTCACACACGCACTACAAGTCATTTACGTTTCACATGATTGGAACTACATCCTTTCTTTGTCGGACTGATGGCTTTCTTTTTTAGGATACATCTGAACTATAAAATGGGAACCTGATAAACTTGTCATTCATTGGGCATATAATGAGCGTGTAGGCCGTTAAACAAATTGCACTTGTTTTGGGCACAATAAATGGGCACTTAATTTATAATTTTCTTTCGGTTTTGTTGAGTGTTTGTAATTGTGATAAATGCACTTTTGTCATCATGTGGGTTAAAAATGTAAAAAGAGTTAAGAGATGTAATATGGATATAAAAATGCTTTGATAAATTAACTTTAATTAAACATATTGGTCCTTTAAAATAAGGATGGGATATGCAAATTTGATAGTGATTTTCGTGCTTAATTTTAAATATACAATTAGACTTTGTTACATGATTGTTTTTTGCGATAAATGTACTTGGACATACATACACTTCAAAGAGTTAACATAACCAAAACATACTGAACCTTAAATAGCCTTGAACTTATGTTGTGTTTCTCACACGATGTAAAACAATTAAAACTGATTGATTGAAGGCAAGACAAAAGGCTAAACCTTAGACGTTTTAAATCTAAAAAGAGTAGCATTTGTACATCAGTATTTCACTGTCAAATGGCTAAAACAGAACTACGCTTTATTTACCTGAATTTCGCAAGGCTGTGTAAAATATATAAGAATTAAAATTTAGCTCATTTTAAGCATTAACCTGTTAACATGATGTATATATTATGTCAAATCATTTATCATTTCAAATACTTGTTCACTAAATAGAAGCCAACAACAATACTCCTCCCTGTCGAACTAATCTTTCACATTTATGACATTTCATGTACACCAGTATGTGCGAACTTCACATTTGATACTACAGAATGCATGCATTAGTATGTGCAACAGTTTTCCACAGATTCCCAATAGTTATAGTTTGTGAAAAAGGCATCCGTGCCATACCAAATCAAACGCGGCATTCTAGTCGAGACAAGTGGTGTAAGCATAACCTCCGCTCTCAATCTGTGTGTAGACTGTTTCCTGTTGGTTGAGTGCGGTTGTAGTGCAGAAAAGTCCTTTCTTGAATTAGTGTTGCTTTGGCGACAGGAATGGTAAATTATAAGTGGTCACATGGTTGTTAGGACATGGTCTTGTAAGTTGCATCCGTTAACAAATGTTACAGGTACACAGCAGTTACGAGACTGGTATATTAATGTTAGAATAATAATATTTGCTTGTTTTAACTATTAATTCATTTATACATATTTGACGCAATTTGAATTTCCTGCAATCTGATAAGATGGTGTCATTTAAGAAGCAAGTTTTTGTGTCGTTGTCCGCGTCATCGACTATACTAAGCGTATATACTCTAAGGACATGAAAGACATTGAAATGTTATTGGTTGAAAAATTGTGACGCTTACGATGAGAACGACGCACGCGAGCACGAAGCCGGACAAAATAATCTCAATGTATTCGCATATGATACAACACGTTTTCCGATCATTTACTTGTGCATGACTTGTCCCTTAACTTTACATTACATCGTTTAATGTCAGTAGATGACTCCTATTGCCTTTGGTACGACAACATTGGGCGCTCCCGACAAGCGACATAATTCGCGGAAATTCAGTTAGAATATACGAATTGAACACAATTCGCAAAACCTACCAAAAACAAGGTTATTTCATTTGTTTAAGAATGTCCCACTGGCAGATATGGCGACTACTGCTCTAGGAATTGTAGTCAACATTGTATTGCTGAAGAGTGTCGCCATGCCAACGGGATGTGCAGCCTTGGATGCAAGCCTGGATATAATTTCCAGATAGATCCAAAGTGTGAAACTCGTAAGTACTGAAATGTTTTCGTCTATTAATGTAAATGTGGTCTCATTGCGGAGAGCACATATCGGTTTATTTTACAAGTTAACAATTTATTATCGTTGTTATGAATGAATACATCAGCAGAAATTCAAATAGCTACCCTCACAAGAATAATACATATATCAAGAAGGTAGGATGGTAAGATATTCATAATGGTGTATGAACAATTTAAACATTGAATTGAACTCTTTTAAGCTGGCTAAATATTATACAACTTCAGCACACAACTATTGTTTTATTTCCCAATTTCATATTGTATGTAGACACAGTTCTTATAAGGTCGTTTTAAGTTAATCGCGGCTTAACGTCTCATCAAAGTGGCGAAAATGTTTGAAGACGTTTATTTTGGTTAATTGGCTAATCGTATGATTTTACTTTCAACTAGGAATAGTGACTTGAGAATGATAAAGTATTACATGTAAGCTGTTCTGAAAAGGAAATTTCCAAAGTAGTCCATGCCTAAAGATATGAGTGAAATTATCATTATTGATAATAAGCTTCTTGCAGATTATAGGGAGGAACGGATGTTTTCCATCTACGAGGTTGTCGGAGTGGCTGGAGTGTCGGTAGCAGGATGTCTTATCCTTGTATTTGCTTGTACTCTTGGATATAGAAGATACAAGTCGGCATCAAAGGAAAAAGACACAACTAACGTTATTCCGTGAGTAATATATCGCCGGATGAATCTTTTAGTTTATAGTGGTT
This sequence comes from Mya arenaria, assembly GCF_026914265.1. Classification (NCBI taxonomy): domain Eukaryota; kingdom Metazoa; phylum Mollusca; class Bivalvia; order Myida; family Myidae; genus Mya; species Mya arenaria. The sequence goes on along the minus strand of NC_069124.1, from coordinate 28,976,353 downwards.
ATAATGCAGGAGACAGTTGATAAAATGTCCAAACATTACATATACATTTACATCTAGATACATTGATACGTTGGTTAAATGATGTGAATGATTTTCAAAATAATGCAAAAAATGAAAACTTTATCCAATTCAGCTGAACCAGAATTATGCATGTGCAGTTTAATACAATCAACATTTCAAATCTCACATGGGATACTTTCATGAGACGTGGTATATGTATCTCTTGATTTTCACGTTAATGACAACTATATTCTTTATGAGATAAGCGTATTTTATGAGGAAAGAATAATGTATTTAACATAGGGAGGCAAACGAGCATTCGAATATTCAATCGAACGTTAGGTATTCGAATGTCAAAATCAGCATTGGAATATGCGTTGTATTTTTTTTTTACTTGTGCCTGCAACTGTCTTGTTTTGTTTAGAGTGTGTGTTTAACTTGTTGTTATTTCAACGGTTGTTCCGTAATGCCAGAGGCTTGAACGGGTTGACAAGACACTGCACGCGCTTCATATTTCAATAAGGGACCCGTCGTCGGGTACTATAAACAGTATCCGTAATTTTGGGATAGCTGGCCATGAGACAAGTGACATCAAACAAGTTTCAATTATGTTCGGTACATTTAAATGACCATGTCAATTAAGGAGTTACGGAATCGGTCTTCACACCAATGTGTTTAACTGGCTGCCAATTAACCTGTGCAATACTGCTGAAACCGCCGTGATGGTATAGATGATATTTGCTAGTTGTTTCGATATAACGTTCGTGCTTTGAAATGCAACTGTAAAGTATAGCGTTTAAGGATAAATTTCCTGAATTGTTGTACAATAGATGAATAAAAATCCACGTTTGTTTTCGTTCAAATCTGTTACTAGTCTCGGAGTTGGTTTTTTTTTTTCCATAGTTATATTTAGTTAAGGTCGACCAATGAACGAGATTGCGAGATATTGCAGAACATTGAAAACTAGATACCCCTCTCGCGAGTATTGTGGATCGTCAGACGGCAAAAATAACCTTCCATTGGCGCTTAATGTCATTGAACCAGGAATTTACGGCGATCTATCTTTATTAACAAATAAGAAGGCAATATAATTTAAATAATTCGAGTTTAGTCTTTGTTTGTTCAAAATTAATTCTTTTTTGATGAAATTGTTTCTAAAAATGGCTAATTTCAGAGTTTAATTTGGGGAAAAACAAGTATCGTCGCTTGGGGGGAGTATAATGTAGCCGGGTACCATCTACGAAGAAGGAAAAAACCTGCCCCGGTGAAAGTGAATAACAATAGTTTACTACTATTTCTTAACGATTCATTTTTGTTATTGAATATTCGATCGGAAGATCTACAGAATATTCGAATACAGATGTGTTGCCACTCGTTTGCATTCCTAGTTTTAAATCCTTATTGACCTATATTTTATTTAAGTTCACAACCATAACAACATTAGATCTAGTCCATCTAATAGTATGACAAAACAAGAGTCTTTGACTCTACTTATTATGTCTGAGAACCTATCCGTTTTGGGATTCGATGACATTTTAATTTTCACGTAACCGAACTAAGAAACAAACGACTTTACATAGCATATTTTTGCAGAAAAAAATAGTGTAAATGACAAGCATGTTTCGTTAAGATAAGGTTGTAGGATTGCACACTTTACATATTTTCCAGAGACATCGACTTTGTTAATACGGGAAGAGCATACGAAGGCCCGAACGAAGTACAGCTTCAAAATAGCGATGAACATATCTATCAGACTATCCAGAACTGACGCGTGTCAAGAACTTTTCTCTGTGTGAGGATGCGATGAAAATCACAGTTTATTTCAATAGAACTGCGACATATTTTGTGCGTTCTTTCATTACACGTACATACTTATTTGTGTTTTTCAGTGACATGCAAACTATTATATCAAACTTGAAATCCAAGGCTGACTTTAGTTAACCCTTTATGTTAATGGTTATATTTGGGTTTATTGTACAGCTATTATTTTGTATTTCAATGTAGTTCTGATGACCCAAATACCCATAATGGAAGTTCACGAGTCGACTTTATTTACGGTGTGTGCACAAATCAAAAGAGCAGAGCTACATGGTTTAATGTATAACAATAAGTCAATGGTACCATTTTATACTCAATCATAATTCCAAATTGATATACTGCATTGTTCAATATGTATGTTTGTTGTTATGCTTGCATGAGCCTTTGTGTATTGCGTATGTTACAAAAAGGTATTAATATGTATTTATGTAAGTGTATAAATATACATAATAGCTTCTTTTTAATTAGTTGCTGCATGTTTTGTTTCTTGATGAACTTTGTTGTTGTTGTTATTAATATTTGTCGGTAAAAGCTATACATAGCTTACCTTTATCTATATGTACATAAGATTATACACTATTTTTTTCCTAAAAAAAACACACATTACTTCAAAGTACCTCTTCTAGCGTTTCACGTATATGACAGCCATAAATTTCCTTTAAATTCATTTCAAACCAAATTGATTTAAACAAATTAAAAGTTATGTCGCATTCCTCCTAGGACAATTTCTCACTTTGATTATTTTTGAACCTTTATATTTCAAGGACTCCATGTTGCATCAGCCGGAAGTCAGCAAGTTCTAGTTTCATCAAAAGATATTTAATCTAAGATATTTATGACAGACTTATTTCTGAGTGGCGGTATTGGACTGAAATCAAAGTATAGCAACTAAACATTACGTGCATCACTGAGACATAAATACAATTTGTGTAAAACAATGCTTTCGATAGTTTCCACATTGCACGATACAATGTGATGTTCAATGTGTTTTATAAAAATGTACACTTTAATTGATAATGAAAACATGCATTATAATAGCCCTAATTTTTTTCGAAAATTTTGATTTGAAATACCAACTTTCCCCCAAATAGATTAAGGTTACACGGTACTATTTCAATTTTCTGTATGTTTATAAAACTCCTACGCAGTAATCTCCATTGGCGCCAAGCAAAAAAGCGAGTTTTGAAAAATTAACATTGAGCTTAATTGTTTGTTTTGAAAATGTCATTCGAAAGAACGAATTCCAGATAATTCCCTTTAATGCATCATTTGTTTTCTTGTATCAATCGGAAGTAGAAATTTTAGTCTTCAATATAGAGAGGGCATCCTTGACAACATCCTGTTAGTATGGATTTAGTTATAACGTACCATTTACCACCGACAATAAACACTTGTCTTTATGTGTGTTATTGAAAGCCCAGGGCCCGTTTTTTCGAGCTACATGGTGAATAATTGAGCCTACTAATTTGTTAAATTTGCACAACTTTTAAACTTCTGAATTCTTTCCACAAAAAATGAGGAAAATTGATATTAACTGATGGATTACGCAATGATTTACTGTTTTGCATATTTAGTATAGATGAAGCCAGTTCTAGATTTCTTCTTGGGTGTTTGCTGTGTTTTTATTTCTAAAGAAAAACAATATTACTAGCGTTGAACATAATTAAGTTGCAATTATAGGAATAAATATCATTACTTTGATTGAATTGATTCGAGTGATCTACATGCAAATCTAAAAAAATCCCTGTTATCCGTATGCGTTTTATACTATTGGTGTTTCTATGCATGATAATGTTTAATATACGAACTACTTATATCGGCAACAATACAATAACTTAGTATTGTATCTGTTCAACTTGTCCTCATTGAATGCTGACATATGTTCTATTTTTATGTTTGGTAAGTTGACTATCGTGATTCAGTGAAGCCACGAATTTGCTGAGGGTGTTCTTCTGCATTTTGAAGGAGGGTCGAAGAAACATGGACTACATGAAACAAAGATTGTTTCCGTGAGCCAAAGCAGTACCAGTAATTAATGCAGACCTAATCAATACACCCACTGCAATATTATGTTATAGTAAAAATACTTAAAGCACAACACAATTGAAACAAATGCCATATATCAGATGTTTTAACCTCTTCGTATCAATGCACAAAATGAATTTCCTCTCCTTATTTAAATACATCTTACAGAGGGACCAAATCACTCTAGATAGACACTTGCAGATGATGACATTATTCTCCGCAAAATGATATATACGCAGTGTGTAACGTATTGAGGGTACATGGCACCATAGCTTTTTGTAAAGTGTCTGTCATACATTTCAGCCGAAGTCTTTGTAAACGTTCAGATACATCCGTGCTAGGTTTGCAGTAACACAAATCTCGCCAATGGCATGTTGTGTATTTATCAATGATGATTTGACGTTTACCATTTAGGGCAGTAAATTAGGTTTAAGTGAATACAAACATTGTTATAATTATATTCTGTTAAAAGTGTATTATGTTAAAACATTTTGAGGTGTTTTGTGGATCCTTTTTGCATCAGGCCAAGCTAAAGTTAGCTCGTGTTTGTATAACTGTCAAAGTACTCTTCACAAACAAACAGTTTCAAAGTATGGCCATTTCGAGCTGAAAGAGATGTAAAATATCTTAATGTATGTTTTTTTCAGCTAGCTGTTTTGCATGGCCTTAGAAACAAAATGTCCATGATACTTATACAATATAAAACAGATTAATACTGTTCTCACTTCTTTGACTCTTTCTGCTGTCATGTTTAAACGAATGTCAACTTCTACATGGTAATAGGCAAGTTATAAGAAAGTTCTACTGTAACAGGAATTACAGCTGGCGACACGTATGGCAACTCACTGGCCTTCTTTGTCCTGACAAAACAGCCATATAAAACACAAAGGTTAGAAAATGTAAGAAGTTGACACCGAAGTGTCAGTAGTTATGAGTGGCCTGTATTAAAGTCCCGTTAACGTTCAAACTACACTGATGAAACTTTTCCTACATACTATTAGATACCATCCAAAGAGTGGTAGCCAAGCCGAACAAGAAGTATTTCATCAGGTATTTCGACCCCCCCCCCCCACACACCCCACTACACAAGATCTAAATCACGCGCCGCAATATCTTGCAAACTAGAGTGAAACAGCACAAAATAACTTTCGTCACAATCGTTGTAAAATAAATACAGTTTAATCTCAAGACAGCCGTGTAGACAAATTGTTTTACAACAAAACAACTTGATATTAGGGTAGGCATATTTATTTTTCTTATGTCTTCGATGGGTTTCATTTAACTTCAGGTAAATCGTAAACATGCAATAACCTACCTTTGCCGATTTTTGTTTGGTTTGGAAACGATGTTCTCAAACGAAAGTTAAATTAATGTATGTGTCTTATTTAACTGTAATGAAAGGCCAAGAGAAAGATATTTTTCGCGGGTTTGTAAAAACTGTGTAATTAATTAGCGTTATTGTATGCACCATCTATGATAACGTTATCATGATTATTTATGGTATTGAGCCAACGAAATTGTTTATGTTTTATTATGTTATTATTTATAAAATTATTATTTCTAAGGCTTTTTATTGATTTCAATATTTTATGTCACGAGTGTCATAGATAAGCATATAAATAGTTTTTCTATGATCACGAATACGGTCATACACTGAAACCAACATTTTCTGAGAGGAAACCAACTAATTTTAGAAGTTTTATTAATATTACTATTTTAATTTATTTTCTCAATAACCCCAAATAAACGCCACTATCCGTCGGACGACCCTCACGCAACTTTATAGCTCATGATTTAGTCTTCAATTTTACGGGTTCGTTGGTAAAAAGTTCTCCGATATTTTGTTGATTGTTTATTATTCACTCGTTTTTAATGCAAACATTTTGTGAACATTACTCAATGAACTTTAACAAATGCATCTATGTTCTAAATAATTACAGTAAAAGCACGAAAGCACTTTAACATTTAACAGGTCATAAATAAATGACCAAATTACTACGACGTTATTTATTGCATAAATATTTGAAAGTTATAACATGTTAGCAAAACACTTGCGGATAATCATTGGCTAAATCGTTTTCCTAGTTTTAGAGTTTGTTTAATGATTCAGTCATCAATCACAGTCACAAGACCTGTCTGATCCTCTCGTTTTCAAGATAAAGAGTGAAGACCTGTGTGGGGTAAAATCATGAGTTAATATGTTAATGTTGTGTGAATTTTCCCTTTTATTTTGAATATCGACGGACGGGTTTTGCTCTCTATGTTCATGTGGTTGCGTGGATTTCTATCAGAAATAATAGTAAACAGGTTTCCGATACCATCCAGTGCATACTAACGGATTAAAACACTGTGCATATAATATGTATAACATAATGTAACATAATCTTATCAGGCCAATCAGTAGCAGAAAAGCTTAGATAAGTACATCATCATGTTTAACCCTCCACCTGAGTTATTATAACTCTACAAAAGCGCTAAGCACGAGTTATTTGGTTACATTCACGAGGGTTGTGTTCGACGTTACTGTTTTATCAAGGACAACATTTAATAATTAGCTAGAGTTTAAGTGAATAATTCTGTAATTTATCCGCATGTTAGTAATTGCACGGTTTATATCCGCCTACATGTAACCGTTCCGATATGGGAGCTAATGTACTGACAAAAACACAAAAGAAACACTCTCAAATATCGTACAATCGTCATGAACAACTTGCAATCAGCAAATGTCTCTATACATTAAATAGATACCTTTCTCGTCCAGGACATTCTAATTTATGAGCTTAATATATATATGGCTTGGGCTTCAGCAAAATTTTCCTTGTTGATTTAGCACTTGGTAACACGCCATATCAGATATTTTTTTAGATGTATTTAACAGGTGCCGCCTTTCTTGTTCTTCATTGTTTAGGTCTACTTCGACATTGATTTACGATATGTACCACTAAGCGGATTATTCCTAAAGGGTTTTTAGCTGAATATTCAAACTGATCAAATTCAAATGGGATAGCAGAGTAAATGGATGTAAACACTTAGCTATTTGTTTGCTGAAATAATACATTTATTTGTTATCTTAAATTTTTCAAATACGAAAAGAAAACTACTTGAAATATAATTCAAAACAAAAAAGACAGAAAGAAGCCTCCTTTGAAAATAACAAGTGAACATTATGATTTATTAATTTACTAACTTCTCATAAATATAACTACACATGTTAGACTGGAAAATCACTGGCCTCGAAGTTTGCTACTGGAAGTGATTGGATTTCAGGTACGTTCATATCTATGTATAAACGCAATGCATATGTTTAATTTATTTTTGCATTAACACAATATCTTCCCTTAGTTAGTTAAAACAACATAATTATTGAGCAGTTTCTTAAAATTTCACAGCACAAATTTAACTGACTGACGATTGGTAGTTATCTAGACACTGACATGTCCACTGATTTTACCACTGATATGACCTGTCCACTGCTTATAACACTGACATGACTTGTCCACTAATTCTACCACTGACACGACCTGTTCACTGATTCTACCACTGACATGACCTTTCAACTGATTCTACCACTGAAATGACCTGTAAACTGCAGATTTTATCACTGACATGACATGTACACTGCAGATCCTACTGATTTTACCACTGACATGACCTGTCCACTGATTATACCACTGACATGACCTATCCACTGATTCCACCACAGACATGACCCGTCCACTGATTCTTCCAATGACATGAACTTAACACTGATTTTACCCCTGACATGACCTGCCCATCAATTCTACCACTGACATGACCTGTCCCCTGATTTTACACCTGGTACAACCTGTCAACGTATTCTACAACTGATATGACCTGTCCACTGATTATACAACTGACATGATGTGTGCCCTGATTCTACCACTGAGATGACCTGTCCATTGACTATACCACCAACATGACCTGTAACTGATCCTTCCACTAATATGACCTGTGCACTGATTATACCAATGACATAACATGTCCACTGATTCTTCCACTGACATGACCTCTCCACTGATTCAAACACTGACATGACCTGTATATTAATTCTACCACGGGCATGAACTGTACACTGATAATACCAATGACATAACCTGTCCACTGATTCTATCACTGACATGACCTTTCCACTGATAATACCACTGACATGACCTGTAAAATAATTCTACCAGAGGCAATACCTGTACACTGATTCTACCGCTGACATGACCTTTCCACTGATTCTTCCATTGACATGACCTGTACACTGATTCTACCACTGACATGACCTGTCCACTGATAATACCACTGACATAACCTACCCATTGATTATACCACTGACATGACCTGTCTACTGATTCTATCACTGACATGACCTGTCCACTGATTATACCACTGACATGACCTGTCCACTAATTATACCACCGACATGACCTGTCCACTGATTATACCATTGACATGACCTGTCCACTGATTATTCAACTGACATGACCTGTCCATTGATTATACCACTGACATGACCCGTCCACAGATTATACCACTGACATGACCTGTCCACTAATTATACAACTGACATGACCTGTCCATTGAATATATCACTGACATGACCCGTCCACTGATTATACCACTGACATGACCTTCCACTGATTATACCACTGACATGACCTCTACTCTGAATACACCACTGACATGACCTGTCCACTGATTCCATCATTGAAATGACCCGTCCATTGATTCTTCCAATGACATAACCTGTCCACTGATTCTAACACTGACATTACCTGTCCACTGATTATACCACTGACATTACCTATATACTGATTCTACCACAGGCACGACCTGTAGACTGATTCTACCACAGACATGACATGTTCCACAGATTCTACACCTGGTATAACCTGTTTTTTTAATTTTAATACAATTAACTAGTTAAGCAAGAATTACTGATGAAAGGGAACTCATTTGCATTTTTGCGAAATTATCTATAATAACCTATTCAAAATTGTTCGACATGACCTGTCCACTGATTATACCACTGACATGATGTGTGCCCTGATTCTACCACTGCCATGACCTGTTTTCTATTTATACCACTGACATGACCTGTCCACTGATTCTACAATTGACATGACTTGTCCACTAAATATACCATTGACATGACCTGTACACTGATTCTACCACTGACATGACCTGTACACTGATTCTACTACTGACACGACCTGTCCACTGACTATGCCACTGATATGACCTGTATCCTGATTCTACCACTGACATGACCTGTTTACTGATTCTACCACTGGCATGACCTGTACACTGATTCTACCACTGACATGACTTGTTCAATGATTCTACAACTGACATGACCTGTGCACTGATTCTACAACTGACATGTCTTGGCCATACTCATTAACCCCACCTCGTCTCGTTCCGCTATTCGCCGCACCGTGTTTACTTTCCATCTCACTTAAAAACAAGAAAAACTCGATGTACGGCGTACATAATAATCTGGAATTTATTACCTAGAATGACATTTGCGAAACAAACAAATACGCTTAATGTATGTTTTTCAAAAATCCTTTTGTCGCCCCTCGCCAAGGGAGAATACTACGTAAGAGATTGAGAAACATATAGGAAATTGTTATAGTACCATAAGGTCAGAAAAAGCATTATTTTGCAACTTGTGAACTGTTTCCTTAGTTTAAGCTACATTTTGGAAAAAATATCAAATATAGTTGGATACCTCATAGGCGCCAACGTATGAAAGCACATAAAGCGTTGAAAGGCTGCTGGCGCGACAAGTCTGATTTTACTTTTTAAAAATTCTCTTCACAGGCAATTAAAATCGAACCCACTTTGTTTTATTGGCCCAAAACTGAAACCGATAGGTGTCTGTCATTACCAAATATAGGTAATGTAAAATGGTGATTTTTTAATACAATTAACTAGTTAAGTAACAATTACTGATTAAAGGGAACTCATTTGCATTTCTGCGAAATTATCTATAATAACCTATTCAAAATTGTTCGACTTGCTTTCAAATTCACATTCATGTTGCACGCTTATGAGCGATTTTAAATAAGTTTATTTTCTTTTAAATTTGCACTGTTTTAATCAACATTACACCAAACTTATTTTCTTTCAAGAAAAGAGAAATTGGAAAAAGGTACCCATTATGTATTCGAATAAGTGATGGCATCCGATGTACAATCAATGCGATGAAAATTGAAAATCAGAAAAACAAACTTCAAGTACATGCAACATGTTCAGCAAGTTTTATAAATTACAAACATCTAAAAGGAAAGCCGTCAATAGCCTGAAATGATATAACCATTGCTTTGCTTCACAGTCATGTGAACAAAAGGAAACAAAACATGTTATTTTAGCGACTTCTAAGTTGGCGTTATTTGTAACACAAATACTATCTTATTTACTCATGAACAAAATAAAGCAACAAAACGTAGCCACGAGTGGAATATTCACTTTTGGTGTTCACTAGGTGAGATATATTGCTATCTTACACTGAAATAAACAATGTTTCTATTTATTATATGTCAAAAATAAAAACTTAAAGTCATTTGATAACATTTGTTTGAGGAATGATAGCTCATTATTTTTGTTAATGATAATTAAAATATGTAGATAATCAAGGACGCCATTCCACAGTCTGGTATTGCTGTCTCGATCCAGTCAAAATGAGGCATCCAGAGCTAGATGAAACATACCTACGAGTACGTCTATACCAGAATGACTTCTTTAGATTGGTGCGATGCTAAATAAACCGTTATCTTTAAGTATTGGTCAGGTGGTCTGTTCATATCTTTTAGTTTAAAATATCATAAATAACTCGCCTAAATAGCATTCACACGAATATTTGTCCTAGGGTAGGTAAATATGGAAATGTATAGTATAAGTTTTGTGAGGTACGCGCAGTCAATGGTCCGTTGTTGTCACAATGCTCGTTTGACATTTGGTTACTCTACTTAGTTTCATTCCCATATCTCTGAACAAATCATTCCCTTTGCTATTCAGGTACAACAACATGAAACATGAAGACACGGACAGACTATATTTGAAAATATTTAAACAATTGCCGTTTGAAACATTTTACTAGATAACATTGCATGATCCTGCAAACTGCAAAAACAATTGAAAAACAGATGTACAAAATAACAGGACAATATAAGTATAGGTTAAAACACACGGGGATGCCATTGCGCAAAATTGGTCCGAGAAACATATGGCATCTCAAGGTACAATTATTTCGCATCGACTTTGCAATGCACTATTGCAATGCTACTACTGCAGCGGTGTAATATCTTTCAAACACTGTTTTAAATCATGGCGTGGTATAACACACAGAATAATTAAACTTATAATGTATAATGTATATTTTAAATAACCACATTCCGTAAGTATCATGTGCATGGTAGGTAACATTGAATTTATTTGATCTAGGACAATCATCAACTTTGGATCGTTTGCAGTGCACTGGAATAAATACATCATATGCAGTCAATCTATTAAATAGTTATGCTGTGACATAATTTAGAAAGTTTGAATAACTTTTATTACGATGACTCGTCATGCTCTAATAAATAGTCAATCGACGTTTTAAAATTACAGCAGCGACTGGTAAGAGAATGCAATAAAAGTATGTTTCTGTTAAATATGTGCAAACATGATCTTATGAACATACATTATGTACAAAATCATATATCAACAATGAAAATATAATTACATGAGCAATATGTACAGTACTGAGAACTAACCAGGCTTAAATACTAGCCGATGCCATTTTTATTTACTGGTTCCCGATTTCCAAAATTTTAAGGAACGACCAAGCATCAAAACAAAAGGGACAAGTAGTTAAAACCCAAATCGAACAAAACAGACAATATGCTTTTTTATTTATGGACTAGCAATTCATAAATAAGTTTTTCTACCATGTTTATTAACTAATATTCATCTTATAAGAGCGTCGCACTGAAAAAAGCGCCATTGACTACCGTGGTCCCAGTGATGTCGCGAATTTTTAAGAGTGTTGCAATACATGGCGTAGGGGTGTTTTAAATAAGCATGGACTTCATTGAACAACGATTATTTCCAAAGGCAAAACAATAATAAAAATTATTTGGTGAAAATCTCACGCATACCTTATCCATAAAGCTTCTTAGACGTTATGTTATAAAGAAAACACTCCAAAACAATTTGAAGCAAATGCTTACTTGAAATTGTCGATTATCTTCGTGACATTGCTCAAAAGGACGTGTGTTTGTTTCTATCTTCAAGTTAATCTTGTTGAACGTATAGTTAACTCTAGTTAAGCGCTTGTAAAATAACATATACGCAGTTTGTCCTGCATTTGAGAGTATATAAAGTTAGAATTTATTGCTGAAATGTTTGACAAGCGTTTGAGCTGATTTTGATTAAGTATTTTAAACGTTCAGATCCAGCCGTGCCAGTTATACAGATAATTCATTACAGGAATAACTTCAATAAAATGTTGATTCTTTATCCGCCAAATGATTAATGTATTTAATGTATATCATTCTTAGAAGTATATAAGGTGAAAACAAACATCTTTTTATGTAAAGAAGTGCATGTGTTTTCAGGACATCTGCTCGCATTGACCAGACCTTTTTTGTTATCAACAAGGTAGCTCCTATATTTTGTTTTCTTTATTGTTATTTGTTTTTTTTAATAAAAAGCACGCTTTACGAACACACAATGTCAAGAATCACCGCTTTTTCAGATGCCGTTTGCTTTTAACAAACTCTTTAATGATTACGTGCTGCACGGAATCGAGACAATACTTATTCTAAAAGCTGGGCAAAAATAATATTTCTAGTGCTTCGATTATTAATTTGTGCAAGATTCTGACCTAGCAGTCAATATCTATATGGTGATGGTTAAGGGTTTCTTCGACAGTAATGATAGGTGGCAACACATATGTAAGTAATGTTGTTACTGTGAGAGGACACGTAATAAGCTGTTGGTAAGCCAATCGAAATATATTTAAAATTCAATTGAGAACTATTTAGGACGCAATTATTTAATGCAACAGGAATTTGCATCTATACTCAAAAGAACAAACATTTTTGTATTATTTGCTCTGAAAGTAGTTTAGCTTCATATAAGATAAACAAACCACAGCAATTATAAACTAAACAAGGCCGTGTACCGACTAGGCGTAGGTGATCGATGGCTCTGACCTTGTGTTATATCCTGTTAACATCTAAAGTACAGTGATAAAGCTTGCTCTGCATAATATTGGCCAACAAGTAAATATAACCCGGCAAAGAATTATATCTGCGGGAAAACAGCTTTTTATTAGAGATTTGGTTTCGTCATATTTGTCATTTTGATTTTGAAGTTTTCTTTTTAACGTTTATAGTAAACATGCAGCTATTCACCTGTGTCTTTTTTGTTATTGACAGGCCTCTAAACAACTATACTAACCTTAATTAACTTGTACAGTGTGATTGTTCTCCTTTGCTAAAGCGTTCTCCAGGGCCTCCGCAACAGCGATTAACGATTTTCTCTGCTGAGTGGATTTTTTATTATAGTTATTTGACTGAACAAAAGATCCTTACTGCAATATTATAATAAATGTGATTGCAGATTCGTAGATTAAGTCCAGGTAAACACCTTTATTTTAATATGCTATGATAAAACGTTCATTTGTTATTTAAAATCTAAAACGTGTACAGATAGTAGGAAAACAGTACATGAAATTAGTAAGGAAATCAAAGTAAGCCTACTAATGCAGTAAACAGTTTTTCTTCTATATCATTATAATTTAACAAATTACTCGTTGCTCAATAATTAGAACAACACTAAAGTCTTGTAAAAATGATATAACACAGGGATCGGAAACGATAGGTTTTGTGTGTAAATATTCTAAGTAAACAAGTCAATTTCCAAAAAGAAAATCCAAGCGACTAAAAACTGTAAAAAATGACGTCGAAACAAAACAGGAACTGTCGAGTTATGCTGCGGACCTTATCGAGCTTTATGGAAAACTTTTTCAATGACATCGCTTGTGACATCACACAAGTACCTGTTATGGAGGTTATTTGGCATATTTGTGAACTTTGACAGCTTTTTAAAACACAAAAACTGCTCATGGTGTGTATGTTATGCAATAATAGCGATAATACACCATTTTTCGGTCGTTATCATCTTCTACGCACTCGAGCTGTAAACCATTTTGCGGGCCTTTGCAGATGGTTACGACCTCAAAAAGGTGTAATAACCGTATAATTATATATGCCTTATTAAATTCATAGTCATGCCTTTAAGCCATTCAATTAAGCACATTTACTGATACAGGCCTCGAATCGCTAAAGGAGAGAAGGCAAACAATTTTACTTTCTTATCAAATGTTATCTTATAACGACACAACGTCATTCAATATTGATTGTTCTGTTAAGCTGCGTACCGTGTCGTGCGATTTATAATTATTGTCGACTTTCTTCCTGCCATCTGCAATATCCACTTGGAATCCACTCCTGGGATAAATTCGTCAATCTATATATCTACCCGCCTACAAGTTAGGCATTACAAATTATAAAATATTATTGCATCATTTCTACTATAATGAAGGTATTCGGAAAATGAGTGATACTCACGAAAGAGTGTGTACACTTACAGCAAGTATTGTAAATAGCCCATTTTGGCAATAGGGAGCAATTGAGAATATATACCACTTCTTTATAACCGTCCACAATAGCATGCGCAAAAAATTCTTCTTTTAGAGAAGTTATCTGCTTTTAAGCGTTTATCTCTTTAAGTATTCTGTTCGGATGAAAGGAAGCAATGGACAAAACCAACATCACGATATCTAACCACTTCAATCGTTACATGCATCAAAATACATGTGTTTGATATTTTCCAGTTAAGTTTTACCAATCTGATTCAACCACAGACATAACACGTCCTCATTCTTACCCCTATTTCATCTCGTTTTGATACTTTCACTGCGTCTTATTTCCCGCCTTACTACCACTTTAATTGCATACAATTTTCCAACATCACTCATTTCATTCACCTCGTAATTATCAGAATATATTCAACTTGTAATGAATAATTGTCATACAATTTTATGAAATGAGAATAAAGGAATATACTAGAATATACACAAAATTATTGTATGATTTATATTTCAGACAGCTGCCTTACCTTAATGACAATGTTTTAATCAAGAATAAAATGGAGCTAGAACTCAACAGCCTGTCGATTGTGTTGATTTTTAACAGCTTTATCGCTGGTGTGGAATACGGTACTATTTTTCACCTATAATTCTCTTATTTCAGTTCAGCTGGATCAAATTTAAAGAATAGATGTGTAAATAAATAATGACCAAAAATTTGTTTTTAATAAGCAACATAAATATTGAATTGTTGAGAAAGACGAAGTCATAATTAGTCAGCCAAAAATTGTAGGAAAGTTTCGAATGATTCGAATTTAAGTTTACCATTTATTAAAAGTTATTTATCAGTGCTAGGTAACCCTTTCTGTAAAGAAAACGCTATGTAATCCAAGCATGGCTCAAAAGGCTGCATAGATATGTTTTATATCTGTTAACAGGCAGGTTATGAAATATGTAAATTGTTTAAGGAAAACAGACAATAGATAACGGCCATTTTTGTAATTAAATATCCTTTAAAGCGTGTTTTTGTGTGAATTGTGTGCATCAATATTGCCTAATTATCATTTCCTAGGGATGTCTAGCCAATGGGTTCCACTGTATTTAAATCATAATAGTAAGTAAATATATACAATCTGACTCATACATTTTAAGTTTCTTTGATTTTCAAAATTTTGACCAACATTTCTGCGTTAAGGATCATTAAATATGCAAAAAAGGGGAGTACTCCTTTTGTGTTAAGAAGCTGCTGAAGTACATGTTTTGCTCCAAAATATCAATATAATCCATGAAATGATCTTTTAAAAAGGCGATGTATTCTAGCTTGCTACACTTACAACCTTATTATATAAAATAAGTGTTTGTGTTAAAAAGAAACAAATTCGTCTTCCCGCACCCATTGTTGACCCTATCAGAACCCGAATACGGTGTTAATCAGGTAAGTAGAGTCACCAAGGGGACCATCCACTCTAATCAATGAATGAGATATAAACTTAAGCCATATTGACTATAAGGGAAAAATGGTTTTGCTCCCCCCGGGGCCAAGTTTGTAGACAATGATTTTAGGAAAGTGTATCATCTGATAAAAAATGAAAGACATGTTTACGCCTTAGCCGTTTTGGCGTTTTAAAACTCCAGCATATGACAAATAATTTTCATATCGAACATCATTTTAACTAATACCAATAAAAACAGTAAAAGTACAGAAAACTTAATCATTTTTTAATATATAACGTTATAACACACATATTTTTCTACTAATAAAAAAAGATGTTTCATGTCTAACAATGCTATAATTTGCGTTACTTCAAAACTAGCAATATTTTTCATGAAACAACAAGCATTGAAATAATCAGCCTCGTATTGTGGAGAAGAATTCAATTAAACACAAACTTCAATACAAACATCCTTGTTCATGGCACAAAAGCAAACTAAAACATGATTAGGAAAACCAATTACATATTATAATATTTTCACCTCAACTTCCATTCCTTTAATTAACTCTTTTTCGGCAATTGCGATTATTAAAGTTTGAACGTATTATCGCGTATTATTAAAAAAAACGTATTAGTTTAATTTATGAATGAAAATATTTGCTGAAGAAGATTCATAGGTAAATAGGGCTATCATTGATTTCGGCACATTCGATGTTGATTAATTGGACAAACTGTAACATTAAAATCTTCCATTTGTTTTAAAAGAAGTTACTGATAAAAAAAATCCGAATGTCATGCAAACATACACGGAAACCAAAAGTGAAATCAATAGTAAAACTTAAAGTGAAACTAAAAGTGAAATTAAAAGTGGAACAAAAAGAGAAACTAAAAGTGAAACCGAAAATGGGCCACTCGGTCGATTCAAACTCAAAACAGAGGACGAGGTAAAATAACTGGAAGGCTAAAGGCAGGCTGCAAAAACGAAGAAAAACTCTCAATGGGGTCTCCAAATATTTCAAGGTTTGAATATTTATAGATTCTACAGAAATTTGTTATTTCAATGACTGAATCATAAATTAAACAAACCAAGGTGTTTTATTGACAAATATATGTACACATTCTTTAAATAAACAATAGAACATTTAAGTCCACACACATAAACTTATATTTTGTTTGATTCTATGGTAGGTATTTACACAGTAGGTCCTATGGTTTTGCTAAATATAACACACTGCCACTAATTTTTATTTGATCATTCATTTGACTAATTCGACTAATTCGAATACCGTTATGAGCGTTTGAAATGATCCCGACAATACGATGATACCATCGGGATCACTCAGGCGCTCATAAAGGCAGTAGAAGTAGTCGAAAGGACCTGTGTATGGCGAACTTTTGGCGATAGTGTGTATATTTTAAATCGGATTTCTGCTTCAATTTGGAATATTCGGTAAGATTGTTGTGTCATTTCGATGTAAAAATGATTAATCTGTGCCTTGTTACCTCCCTTCAGGAAATGGTTGTCAATTTTTCGCTCCGTGAAATGTTTAAATATAGAATGACCTAAAGGTTTTTAAAGTGTCAAAACATGCAAATGTGATTGGGATAATGTAACTGGACTTATATATAAAAACTGGAACTAAAGGTACTGTAACTTGAAGTAATAAAAAACGCATTGTTCTCAAAATGTTCACCTGGATATTAATAGCCATTTTATTGTGACCACGACATACATGTGTGATAGCTGTTGTTACATGTAAAAACTTGAATACATCAGTACATAATAGTGTAGAGGATTACAAAGGATTATTTTCTGCGCTCATAGTTCTGGTCGCTCATTAAACTACACTGCGCAGCGAAAGTTATGTCTAACCCAAATAGTACATCTACCCCGATTTCTAAGTCGGCGGCCTCCAAAAGGGACTTATCATCACCCATGGACGATGCAGACACCAAAAAGTATAAACTGTCTGAATCAAACACAACAGTACATATTGAAGATACCAGTGGCATCGCCCCTTGTGCACTTTCCAAAGAAGATCTGTTTTATGTCTCAAAGCAAATATCAGCAACATTTCATGATGACATGTCCACTCTGGTTGAGACACTGATATCAAAGTTAGTGCCTCCTCTTGTCAAGAGTATTCATGCTGACTTAACATCACGCATCAATGCTCTGGAATACGAAAATGCAGAACTTAAAAGCAAAGTCTTTAAGCTTGAAAATGAAGCCGATAGAGCTGAACAATATAGTCGGCGAAATTGCTTGCGTGTTGCTGGTGTCGCAGAAACGACTAGCGAAAATACTGACGACATCGTTTTGGGCATATCTAATGCTGTCTCGAGCGGCTTATTGATCGAAGAAATTGACCGCAGCCATCGCATTGGGCCGGTGCGCAACGATAAAAAGCCGCGCGACATCATCGTGAAGTTCGTCTCGTATCGCTCTAGGCAAAAACTGTACCAGCGTAGATCAGCTCTCAAAAAGTCTAGCGAGCACTCGTATGTCTACGTCAACGAAGACCTCACCAGAAAACGAAGCTCTCTTCTTTATGAAGCTAGAAGACACGCCAAAACTGGTTCCCTGTCAGGCACTTGGTCGTCCGACGGGAAAGTGCTTATTAAGGACAAGGCAGGCAAAATACATGCTATTAACTGTCCTGATGAACTGTACGCTGCTCTACCTGCAATGTCCTATGCCTCAGCGGTGCAGAAATAATACACATTTTCGTCATATGACACAGACTTTTTTGTTCTGCAGTATACTTCGATCGTTATTTTGCTCGTCAACTGGCGAGTTCACCTGTACCATATTCATTGTAATCTTGTCTTACTGGCCGTTCTGCATCCGTGATCCTATAATATTAAATTAAACAATTATGTTCAACATATCATTTATCTTTTATTATTATAAAGTGATTGTAATACTGATAAATTATCTTAGTGACGACTGAACAGATAATCCGTTACTATTCTTTGAAAAATAGCAGTGTTATTATGTCACCATATGCTTTTTATAAACTGGTATAACATGCATCGTACTGATTAAATAATAAGCTATTCACTCTAAGCTATGTTTAAATATATAAATTATCGATCTTGATATTTAAACATAGCCTTAAAGATATATTTGGTAATATCCATAAAATATTGAAGATATTGTTACTTGTTTTTAAACATTTGGATTATACCAACATAATATTTTTCATAACTATAATATATATAGTGTAGATAAAGTACTTTTGTTGCCAAATTTTAAGAGAAAACAATACAAGTCCTATTTGTAAGATATTTTATGCACTATTGTTTTGACCAATTCACCATTATCATGTATCGTGGAACATTATATTTTTGTTCCGTTTTTCTTTTTACTTCCATTTTTGTTCACTCATTGTGTCTCCAAGATATTACACTTTACTCTGTAAACAGATATGAATTCAGCGACCGCACTGTTGTATACTTCCTTATGCGACTGCGTCTCTTCTGTACACTTGTTTCACATATAACCTAAATATGCCCCTTGAGTTTGTTCATTCCCCTACTCAACAAACCTTTGACATAGGATCAAGACTTACTCGTCTCTTAACCCTGTTGTTTTCCCTGGTAATATTGTTCAACACCATCTTCGCTTTCTCAGTGCTTGTGAACTTAAAGTCACTAGACACCTGTGGTAAGATATACCGTGGTCTGCAATCCAAGGAGTATGACCTAGCAGGAAGCCGAGTGTTCCAGTGTAATAACACTTTTATTAGGAATTGTATACTCACACTATCCGTATGTACTCTTTGCACCTGGTTGGCAGTACTTCTTAACCAGAGTGGTGACATCCATCCTAATCCAGGCCCTGCAGATCACTCATCACGATCATCGTTAGATTTGTCCCATAATTTATCCTTGGTTCATTACAATGTCCAAAGCATATTACCAAAACTTGACATAATCAAAGCTGAACTTCTAGACTTCGATGTTTTAGCGTTTTCGGAAACTTGGTTATCACAGTCAGTTGACACCAACAATATTCTTCTTCCACATTTTCAGGCTCCTGAACGCAAAGATCGGGCAACCAACAATTATGGAGGTGTTATTTTATATGTCAAGGAAAATATATTTTATAAGAGGAGATTTGATCTAGAAGTTCTGGACACTGAATGCATTTGGATCGAGTTGGCTATTAAACCTAACTTGAAGATGCTTGTTGGATTCTTTTATCGACCCCCAAACACTTCTGCTGTCTTGGATTCACGTATTGAGGAGTCTATTGACACGGCTGTAAACACTGATATTTCTAACATTGTTTTGGTGGGTGATTTTAACTTGAATGCTACTCCATATTGTATCAGTCCTAAAATAGTGTCTTTATGTCAGCAATATGGTCTTACCCAATGCATTGATGAGCCCACTCATTTTACCGAACATTCTTCGTCTATTATTGACCTGGTATTTTTAAAAAATACTAGAAGTTTGCTTCTCTGTGAAGTTGGAGATCCCTTGTTTGATCAACAAGTTCGCTATCACTGTCCCACTTTTGTCTTCTTTAAGTTTTGTAAGCCAAAGTTAATTTCTTATCGTCGTCTTGTAAGGCTGTATGACCGTGGTGATTACAATACATTTAGAGCACACCTCGAAGATTTTGATTGGGACTCGATTCGCTCCAATGATCTTAATACATGGGTTTCTCGTTTTACTTCTACTATTCTTGACGGTGCCAAGCGCTATATACCCAATCGTATGATCACTATCAGACCTCAAGAACCAAGATGGATTTCATCGGATATCAAGAGGCTCATTCGTCGTCGCAAACGCTTATATAAAGAGGCGAAGAGGTCAAACATACCATCTACATGGAGGAAATTTAGAGAGCTACGGAATCTTATTATTTCTAAAATTAGAGAAGCCAAGGCTTTGCATATTGACTCTATCTCTAAATCTCTACTCGAAAAGAAACACTCCAAAGGCTGGTGGTCTACCATTAAACAATTCATGTCCCCTAACTCTGGTTCTCTTTCGATTCCACCTTTAGTTGTTGAATCTGGTATTATTCATAGCAATGCAGATAAGGCTGATGCTTTCAACACTTTTTTCGCCAATCAAACACATCTCACAGAGCCTAACAGTGAACCTGTACCACCGACTTACCATATATCCTCCCTACTAGCAACAGTCGTTTTTAGACCCTCGGATATAGAGCCTCTCCTTCGTTCTTTGCCACTAGGGAAAGCTGTAGGTCCAGACACGATTAATAATCGTGTTCTTATTGAACTATCTGCCGTCCTCGCAAAACCACTTAGTGATATTTTCAATTATTCGATGTCTATTCCATCCTTTCCTGATTCCTGGAAGATTGCTAATGTTTGCCCTATCTTTAAGAAGGGTGAGTCTAATCTTGTCGCTAATTATCGACCTGTATCTCTACTTAACTCACTTGGCAAAGTCTTTGAACGTGCAGTCTATAAGCACTTGTTTAACCATATTGTAGACAACAATATATTGACGGATTTTCAGTCTGGCTTCCGACCATGTGATTCAACTGTGAATCCAATATCTTTTATATATAACAGCTTCTGTGAAGCACTTGACAACGGTAAGGAGGTTCGTATCGTATTTTGTGATATAAGTAAAGACTTCGACCGTGTCTGGCATAGAGGCCTTCGTTCGAAATTGCATGCTATTGGCGTCCGAGATCATTTGCTTCACTGGCTTGGTAGTTACCTACAACACCGCAAACAACGTGTTATACTTCAGAATTCTTCGTCTTCCCTTCGTTACATTAAAGCAGGTGTTCCTCAAGGTTCCATTTTAGGACCCTTGCTCTTTATCATTTATATTAATGACATTGTTTGCGACATCGAAGCTAACATCAGTCTTTTTGCTGATGACACTAGCTTATCTATGGTAGTCGATACCCCTAACAATACTGCTTCTGTTCTTAACTCGGACTTACAGAAGATAAGCCGTTGGGCCGATACTTGGTTAGTCTCCTTTAATCCCCAGAAAACCAACTCAATGATGATTTCCAGGAAACTCCACCGACCCCTACATTCCCCTTTGACTATGCTTAACCATAACATTTCAGAGACTTCCTCCCATAAACACCTCGGTATGTTTCTTTCTAGTGACTGCTCCTGGTCTGCCCATATTGATTATATCAAAGACAAAGCATGGTCCCGTGTTAATATTCTACGTTCGCTCAAGTTTACTCTTGATCGTCTCACCCTTGAGACAATTTATATGACCTTTATCCGACCATTGCTTGAATACGGCGATATTATATTTGACAACTGCACTGCAGGGGAAAAGCAGGAACTTGACAAAATACAACACGAGGCTGCGAAAATCGTCACAGGTGCAACAAAGCTAGTTTCTATTGATAATCTTTACAGTGACCTGAACTGGCAGCCCCTTTCAGATCGCCGCACCAACCACAAACTTATTTTTATGTTTAAAATCAAATCCAATATTAGTCCTACATACCTTGTTAATCTCATTCCTTTACGCCCAGCCGATCCTAGGTACAATCTTCGAAACTCTTCGGATATTCCACTTATACATTGCAGATCCACACTATACTATAACTCTCTTGTTCCGTCTGCCATTCGTGCTTGGAATACTCTCGATTCAAGTTTCAAGTCCGCTGACTCAATACAAAGTTTTAAAAGGCTGATTAGTAATACTCCTAAGGTTCCTCATTATTTTAACACAGGACCTAGGCGTTTACAAGTCCATCACACTAGGCTTAGGCTAGGCTGTAGTCTACTTAATTATGATCTTTACCGGAAGAATATTGTTTCCTCACAAGCTTGTCTCTGTGGTGTCTCTGAATCTGTCCGCCATTTTATGTTATTTTGTCCCCTTTATACCTCCTACAGAGAGGATATGTTCGAGTCAATAAATTTGCTCGTCCCTGGTACAGCTATCACGCTCGACTTATTGCTAAAGGGTAACGTTCGATTTACTGATCCCGTCAACTCGCAGCTTTTTTCTATTGTTTACTCATACATTGATTCTACCAAGAGGTTTCTTTGAGTACTAACTCTCTAAACAGCTTATGTGTGCGTTGAAATTCATCTAATCTGTTTACTTTGAGACACATCATTCCCATAATCTTCTACTGTTTCTAATGATTTTGTATTATGAGCGCTTAACTCATTTTATCTATATGTTTGACTTACTAAAACATTTACATTTTACTATAGCAATATTCATTTGTAGTACCGCTCAACTTAAAACTAGCTCTATGTTTGATTTATTACAATACTTAAATTTCATAATAGCATTATTCTTCTACATTTATTTTAGACATATTCATCTTCTTGGTAAATATAATAAATGATATTTTGTGCGACAACCTTTTTCTGATTCGTAAAGTATACATGCATACGAAAATGATCTATATAAGCTCTGCTTTCGATCAAATTCTTTGTTTTTCATTGATGTATATATGTTGTCTTGTGTTATTTTCCTCAATAAATATGTTTAAACTAATCTTTGCGCAGAACGCAGTATTACTCTTAGTATTCGTATATTTACTATAAAATTCATGTCTGAACTGGACATGTACCGGTTTCATGACGAACTGTGTTTTGAAGAGTTTCTTCTCTTGTCAGTTATATTACCCTAGTGGATTTTTAGATTTTATAGAAAGTTCAAATATTGTCGACAAATCATGTTTAATAGTTGAATTGTGTTCCATGACGTGTTAAGCAGCCCATAAATAGTTGTATTTTCTTTATTTTTAGGGTCAAGACGGATTTTACCCAACTGAGGCCACAGGCAACTATTAAAAGTAAGCCAGGGGCAGCTGTTGGGATCTGCATAATACATTCAAGTCTCTGTTAATATTTGCAGCAAAGCGGATACTTTACCAACGACACTGAGACATGCAGTTTGCTTCAACCTTGCAATTCACTTCCATCAGCAAATGAAGCGAAACTCGTTTAAATTTCAGATGGATTTGAACATGCGAGGGTAATAAATGAAACCCAGCGGGGAAAACTTAAAGGGCTGAAGGGGTTTGAAGGGCGAAGCTCCATCAGACAAGAATATGTATGCCACCTAACTAAGGCATGCCCGGTCGCTAAAGACTCTGGTTGCGAAGACAGTTCCGTCTGCGGTATTTTTTTTTAATTCATGTAATAAGAATCCTATATACTCACCAGCCACAACATCCATCTGGTTCATTAACTCACCACACTCGGTCAGAACGTACAGCCTCTTCATGGGAGATGTCTGAAAGCAGGCACGCATAAATGTAACCTAAGCCGCTAATATTCTGAGAGCTACCACCATTTAACAGCTCCGTGACGCTGGTCTTGATGCCAGTCATATCATGTACATGTCTGGTCATCGAAACGAAGCTTCCCTGCGGTCATTCACCAGGGAACCAAGCGCTGACCAGAAGCGCGTCATGAGCAATTTCATCCATACTATGAACGCCGGAAGATTACCAACTGCAGCTTTTTCATCTGGACCAGCCATTTCATTTCTTCTTGGCCCACCCACTTATTCGTTGGTTCCACGTCCGACTGTCTCTGTCAATGTGCCATTCCCTAGATCTGAGTCTGATGATTCGTCTTAGCTTGCTCAGAATTTCACCAATGGCACATCCAACAACTGCATCGTTCAGATAACCATCCCTAATTGACATAATAAACGAATATATTCCCATCCGACATGAGCACGCTTAGTTTAGCGCCACTGTTACATTGAAAATTGTTTATCTTGTTATTGTTTGAATTGTTTTAGCAGGCCACAAAATTGGAATATCATGAATAAAGCTAGTGAACGGTCATCTGTTGCCTCTAAGAATATCTAATCCCCGAACATATCAATGACAGTAAAGCAAACCACAAAGTATGTTTTAATATATTTTGCCTAATACTATCGTACAGGCCATCCAAATAGCATACTTTTGTTGTAAAAAAACATCTTAATATTTGCACAGTAGGTTTTAAGACTTTGATTTTTTGAAGGTGATCAACAAAAGAAAGATTTTCAAGTAGTTGCTGAGATATTAACCTATGTGTTCTTACACGCAAAACGCAAAACCTTAACCAGAATTTCTAAGTCGAATAATAAAGGGCAATTATTTGCATTAAATGCAAACTAGAGTTATCTTACTTGGTTAATTTAGTAGGTTGAATGGTTGAGTACCATTGTATCAAGTATCAATGCAATACCTCAAGTAGTTGCTGAGATATTAACCTATGTGTGCTTACACGCAAAACCTTAACTAGAATTTCTAAGTCAAATAATAAAGGCATATTATTTGCATTATATTCAAATAATTGTTAACTTCATTAATTTAGTATGTAAGATAGTTGGGAATACATATCCAAAGTTTAAATGCAATAACTGATGTATTTACTGAGATAATGACTTAAAGGTGCTTACATGCAAAACCTTAACCAAGGTGTGACGCCAACGCTGACGCCGACGCCACTGCTGACGCCAGGGTGAGTAGTATAGCTCTCCTTATTGTTCGAATAGTCAAGCTAAAAATAAATACCGCTTGTATCTTGATGTTACCACTTATTTGAAGTGTGTTCCGGAAACAGAAATAGTTGAAATGGTCGCAGTCAAGATCGACATGTTATTCAAATGGTTCAGGACATAGTACTGGACAGAAAGTATGAAACTTATTGAAATTGGTTAGCTCAGTTTGTAAGAGCATCTGTATTGCAAGGGGTCTTGGGTTTGATCCCTGGATTGACCGCATTCTTTTTTGAGTCTGTAATATTCGTATGAATACTAAAAAATGTACCTCCTGAAAAATGTACCAGATTTTGAACATGCTGTAGAGCCTTCCATATCAACCATTTCTGACAATGGCTGCTGTACGTAGATATTGTCATGATTGCTGCCAGTGGCTATATCAGGCACGTCAATCTCCGGTTCCACAGCCTCTTCCACCTTGCGTTTTTTATGTCTGGATAAAAAAATAAAGAAAACATATTAATATCATTTATTAAATAACAATAACAGACCTTGATGCAATTTAGTAACCTTAGTCTTATTACTTTAATCAATATTGAAACTACTTAAAAGCACATTATGATAGTGATATTGATCACTATGATTTTATAAGGATATTGGACACCAAATAGTGTTATTATCTTACGAGGAAGTTCTGTCTAGCATAAGCTGTGAAAAGTTTATAACAATATTACTACACAACATCTACATCTTCATTTAATTTACCTTGTTGGGGTTTGTAAGCTGTCAACATCTTTACTGAAGCTGAAGATGGTTGGACCATTTTCCTTCTTCCCATCAACAACATGACAGCTACATATCCGGTCATTGCTGTTATATGGCCTGTTTGCCCGTCTGAAATGTTGTCATACGTTTATAATCATACTATTGAAAATACCGGGCCAATCCCAGCAGTTGAACATTTAAAATGCGATAAGGAGCACTTGTGAGAACAATTATTAAAATATGTAGATCTACAATAAGACATAAACTGCTCGGGTTATACAACTCAACCAGTACTGTCACTAAATCACATGACATGTGGATTTTAGGCCATAAACATTCATGTATAATTGAGTATCTCATTTCTGTCAGTAACTTTTTAATGTTTGTTAATACAATTAAGTACAGTAACTCAATCAAGTAACAAAATGCACATTTCAATGAAAATTTTGCAAATCATGCCACCATACTGTACAGTACATATAATTAGTCCACCTAAATGGTCCACCATCTCAGCAAAAAGTAGCGAACTTGCGCAGAGAATCCTTGCGGACACAATTTTAAAATAATCTCTGTTATAAATTCAAATTTCTACGAAAATATCATTGCCTACTATTAAACACATATTTATTTATGTCATTATGCCAAAATAAGATGTTCACATATCATAAAACATATACATGTGTCAAGTATTCCGATATCTGTAGATCTGGGACAAATCTGACAGGTTGTGTTCATGTACAACGGTATTTGTTACCCAGAATATATTTATTTGAAAATAATGACTCTATTGACAAATTAAATCCAATTTAGAACACTGTTGGGTATATATTAAACAATTGGGTCGTTATTATTCAACATTGATGCATTATATTACTATATTTTCTTTCGCCCAGTGTTAAAAGGTACTGGTTGAGTACCTAAATCAGAACAGTACCTTAATATGGAACACCCTTTATAAAAGTGTTTTTCCGATTGCGATCGGTTTATTTACAATTTTAATCAATAAAGATGCCTGCCTTAGATATAAGTTCCAACGAACACGATAATCCGGTAAGTATTTCAAATGCTGCTATCATTCAAAGTTTTTATGTTCAAATGTCAATACATGGCACGTGGGGGAATAACGTTCACGCTTGCCACCACAGGTGCTCGTCACATTGCCTCCATACAGTAATATATTTTTTTTATATTTTTTTTATTTTTAATATTTATTTTTATTTATTAATTTTTATAGTTATCATTTATTTTTTTTGGTCAAAATAGTGAATATATGTCATTTTAAAAAATATTCCACAATTGTTCGATTATTCAATGATCTAGATCAATACAAAGGCTTGCCTTGGTCACATTTGCGAAGATTCATCTTGTTTTGTTGAGTATGTTTCTAAAAAATTCAATGTTTATACCTTAAAGATCAAAATGTAGCACACGGGGGAATGACCTCAGAGGGCGCACGCGCATCTTTAGGTTTTGCAGTTATGTTGACCTACATTTATTATATTTATAAATAGAAATCACGCTTTACATTTGAATTTAACTTTGCAGCAAAGTGTTTATTTAATATAGCATACTTATTAATTATAATTGTATGACCATGTATTTTCGCTTTTCAAGTGTTCGGTATTTGTGCCCTCCATAGCATAAATTTAAAGGTGATTTACTGCCTATAAAATGAACGATTTTCGACATAAAATTGATGAGATCGTGAATCTGTACTTTGACAGATGTTGTCACATGAACCAAAGATGTTTTATACGCAATTTTAACTTGCTACAACAAAAACCTTGGTTCTTTTTGCAGAATGTGTCATATCTCAATTTGTTTGCTTGTATATATATTGGATTACCATATAGCAGACAAAGCGTTCGATTTCTTCAAGATGATCGAGTTTAGACAGCGTAGTAAAACGGTTATAGTATAGGCTCATTTCTAGGATTAAAAGGGGCGAAATTTTGTCTTTAATAAAAGACCGACATGTTGTTTAAGACCTTGTGCAGCTATTTATTGCTGGTACTACTATTTTTCCTTTGTTTTTAGCAATCTGATTTACAATGAAAAGTTGCCGCTTGATATCTACACCATCATAAAAAAACCTGGAACACTTCATTCGCAGCACTAGGATATCTGTGTCCGGATATATTACAATGTGCTTGTTTGTTTTTCCCTGTTTTAAGGTTGAAAAAGCCTCCTCGGGAAATATGTTTACAGTGGTGGCACCGTCGAGGCTAATGAGACAGTAACACATTTTTCTTAGAACATTGTAGAAACAACATCCTTAGGGCTTTTCTTCAAAGTTGTCAGTATTCCACTGGTCAAAAATTAGATGAAATATTTGGGTTTTGTCATTGTTGCCAAAAATAAGCCTCCCAGTCCGTAGGAGTTCATGGACCAGATATCAGAAATATATTGCTGTAGACCTTCTTTGGCATTTAAATGACTTGAAAGAATCGGGGTAATCAGCCAGCTCTTCGAATGTATCAGGTACTCATGGGAGGCATTGAAGTGTTGCATTGCCATCGTATGTGTGTGCAAATTCTTCTCATGGTTTTGAAAACCTAGGCAGCAGTTATTATGACCACGGAACTGAACCAAGGGAAACAACATGCTTTGTTTACAGTTCGATTGTTAATGTACCCCTCCGCAACCCCTCACCAGTTCTATGAGCACAAAATCTACTTTTTATTACATCATTCAGTTATTTCATTTACTTATCAATTTATTAATATCTGTAAACTTTATTTTAATGAATTTCCCCGTTTTGTTAGTATTATTAAAATATCTCTCTTTTATATGCCATTTCGCAATTAACTGTCGAAAATACATTTTTTATATAATTGTGTTATAACATTTACTTCTTTGCAAATCAATTTGTTCTTAACCATTTAAAAAAACGTTTGCCTAAGTAACGAGTTTATGGTTGTGAAGGTTATAATACCGGTTTCAAGTTAGACAAACTAAGTATATAAAGTGTGTATTGATTTGTAAGAAGTTTTTATTATTCACCCGCATAAATCGTTAACTGTAAGTTACGCTAATCACACACGCGTTTTCTGCAAAATCGTACGGAAATTTAGGGGTTAATTGATGAAATCGTCTAATACTTATTTGAAATAGTATTAAATACCTAATTTATTAAGCAGAAGGGCATAACTTTATTGTTTAACCACTCTGTTTCACATATTATTTTGTTAAAAACAATTATTTTTTTATGTTAATGTTTTCTTTTTAAACTACGAAGAATAACGTAGTTTAAATGTCAGTGACTTATCTGTTCACCATCCTTCAGAGCGTAAACATATCCATTTTGCCGCATAACGCTTTAGAAAAATCATACCCTTCAGAATTCGGGAACGGGGGGGGGGGGGGGGGGCTCAATTGGCAGCTTAAGATCTTAGAGAGAATAAGTTTAAGACAATTAAGCAAAGGTGAATGAGAAACAAATGTTGATGTTGACTAGTATTAATAGTTCTTCGAATTAAATACGTTCATCAGGGAAAAATATTGTAACTTTTAAACTGCAATGGAGCTGTACCATACAAAACACACACGCACACACACATATATATATATATATATATATATATATATATATATATATATATATATATATATATATATATATATATAATTATTACCTATACATTTCATGTTTCGAGGAATGATATTCAAAACATTAATTTTACATTCCTTTAATCGTCGAAATTTAGATTTAAAACATTGTGAATAGACATTTTAAGTTACGAGTTATTTCATTTGACCTTTTCTTAAAGCATATATGCTTTTCGTCTCAAATAGTTTCTATTTATCTTTCTCAAAGTGCTTCAAATATTCGTAAGCAATGCATTTAAATACATGTAGAATAGTTGTATTAAAAGGTGGTCTCTTTCATTTGTAATAAAATAATGCACACTTTTTCAGTTCAGTTTATCTCAAAAATGCAATTATAAATACGTGGTTTTTCTTGGTTTCAACAAAGATTCCTGACATGAGTAATGCTTATTACAATGAGGATAAATGTATACACATACGAACCTACATACTATATAATTATATGTACCTATTTTTAGCATTCTAGATAGGGTTTTTACAATACAATAAGACTCTCAAGCTTGTGTTGATGACAGACTGAGTTCGTGTAAGTCAAATCCAAAGATTAACTCTCTGTCATCTTTTCCCGTCAACTCGTGTTGTTTTCTTAAACTTTTTTTTATTTCTAGTGACCGGAAATCGAGTGAATGGAAGCGCAAACCAGTTTTCAACATACAAGTCATGCTATGCAGAGCAAGCGTTTGACGGCGTGAAGGAATTCCGTGCAACTGCATCTTATTGCACGTGCAGTCTTACAGATTTTAATGTATCACCTCGGTGGTGGGAAATGAATCTTTGATCGAAGCATTTGATTTGTTCTATCATTGTCACGGGTCGTTCAGGTATCTTTGAACTGCTTTTTTGAATTAAATAAAATTTCAGAAAGAAAACACATGAACTTTCAAATATCTGTTACACGGATATATAACCTGCTACCCATATTATAGAGAAGACAAATGTTGATTTTTCACTTTCTGATGCTGTATGACAGAAATACCTTTACTTATATGTTAACCATTTCCTTGATTTTGACAATTTTAATGGAGAAAAAACGGGCTTAGTGCCCAATACATACTTCCGATTGAATTAGGAAAGCTAAAACACTTTTGGTCGAAACAGTTAAGCTAATTATTTTCTACAAGAAAATACAACGTTTCAAATGTTACCATTGAAGATAGAAAATAAGACAACATATTACGATGATTGTGTTAAAAGGCCGTTTTTTATTGGTGGTTGGATATATAAATGGATGGATGGATGATTGCATTGATGCACAAAGGCATACTGCCTAATTCTAGTATGTGAAGTTAGCAACAAACAGTCGGTTTCAACACTTCAAATAGCTACGGTCGTGCAAGCGTGATAGTGAAACCAATTTAAACTCATTATGTTAGGCTGATTTGCAGCTTAAAGATTTCATATTTTAAGTAGCCCATTTGCAAATAAAACATTATTGAAATATTGTGTAATATTATCTTAAATGCTTATTCACGTACCGATCAAGTTTAAACATTTTTATTTATTCATTCCATTTGAAAATTTAGGACGTCTAGCTTCTTTCAATTTAACTGGAGAGGGGTGAAGATATATGGCTTTGCGTCAAACAGTAAATAAGTTAGAACTAAAACAAAACTATTAAAGTCGTTGAATTTTAATATATTCACTGATTTTCCCTTCCATTGAATTGAAAAAGAATAATGATATATTGATTTACGTCAAACAATAACTAGTTAATGCTATAGTCGTTCAACTGAAATTTAGTCGCTTAATTGTTCGGTGTTTTATCGTCGGATTAAACAGTTGCCCTTTTATTTACTTTCAGATTAAAATAGACTTTAATAATGAAATACTTGTCTATGATTGTATGTATTGTATTTGTTTATTTTTTCAATGGTTAAGCCTTGGAACGGGGTACTAGTCCAGCTCGGCCAGGTTCGAGACAGAGACCGCCGGTCCGACACAGGAGCAAGGTGGAAGCTGCACGCGAATATATGCTATATGTAATTACAGATGCTGCAAGAGAGCAACGTCAAAGCATTGCTGCTTATAGAAGTAACAACCCGATGGAAAGTAACAGAGGTACACTCGTTCATAATCCTGATTCAAATACTATAGGGCTAACTGTGCACTTTCTCGCTCCTCGGGTTGCCCAGTTTATCAACATAAAGAAAGATGTTGCAAAGGACGTGATGACTATTTGTGAAGTAGAGGTATTCGGAGCATGTAAGGAAGCATACTCTGTAAAGTATTTTTGACTTCATACATCTCTGAATGGAATAGGTGTTTATGTTACAACTATTTTTGTAGGACATGATTATCGTAAACTTCAAGTTATTGTCATTTAAAGAACACTTTAACGTTTAAAAGGCATTTAAATTTGAAAAATGTGTAAAACACTTAAGACAATTGCAAGAAAATATAAGAGGATTTGAACAGTTCATCTGTCCTCTAATATTTGTAAATATGAAAATATGAACATATGTTTAAAATAACTACTAAAATGTCAGTAATTTTATTGAAAATTGGACAATTTAAGCTTGAATTTACGAGGCTCTGTTTGAATTAAGTAAGTATCAATGAGTGACCGTGAGGTGTTTGTTTATTATAAATTACATTCCTTTATATAACTTTAATGTACAAAGGTAAGGCCATGAAACGTTTATAACTTACAAATTGAAACATTGTCAGCGTACGCGGAAATCTATGTAGTACAACTAGGCTAACTAGCATTATTAGCATTTTTTATTTATATAAATGCATGCTCTGACATGTTTTGATATCAAAGTGTACTTTATACACACCCAACGACATCACGATAATAACATAGCTTTTTTATTTTATGACAGACTGTCCCTCTGGATATTTTGGTGATATGTGTTGGCAAAGATGTCATTGCAAGAACCAATGTGAAGTTATTTCTGGCCACTGCGACTCTTGTGAGCCGGGTTGGGAGCCGCCGACATGTGGAACTGGTATTTTTTTCAAAAGTCAAGCTATAAATTATAAATTAGTCTTATCTAGGACGTCAATATCTAAGTTTTATAATAATTACATAATTGCAAAGACCCTAGTGGATACCAGTGTACTTGTTGGTGTGAGTAGTTCAGGGGTAAAGGTGTCCACCTCTCTCACACCAGGGATAACTTCTTATGAACTTTCCAAAAGGACACCAAAAACCAAGGAAACGGAATCGAGAGTAACTTTAATCAGCTTTAAGCTGTGTTCACAATTCAACTCAAATATATTAATAACAACTAAAGACTCTGAATAGGTAATTTTCATTAATAGTTTAAACATGTTTAATAAGAAATTAAAACATAAACAACTACCTAGACGAAAATTGAACACATAATTTAGTTAATCATGATAGCAATGACACTATGCTAGATTGAACTGATTACAGTATATAAATACTGGCAACAAGTAGCATGTGTCACAAGTCAATATATGAATTATATCTCAAATGTTAAAAAAAAAATCTTTTAGCAATTCAAGCAATGATTTTTTTGACTGACTGTTAGATAACGCTTTACGAATTGTATTAAAATGTAAAATATAGAAACTGAACAGCGATCTGTTCATCCCTTTAAGCTTGAACTTCTACACATTGAGCACCTGTTCAAAACGGTCATTTTGCGAAGCCAAAAATGGTGTTCTAAATAAGTAAATTAAAAAAAAATGCTTATACATCATAACGAATCGAGGTGTAGAAAGATCATGACGAGCCCGAAAAAATACCTGCCCTTTTACCACTCAAATAAGAATTGAGCTTTTGTCAGATGTTAATTATACCTTTTACCTTTACCTTTTCTGGATGTAATCAAGTCGATTGAAGTGTATATATACATCAAGTTTTTGGCGCGGTGCTCAAATGTACTGTCGGCAGGGGCCATTAAGAAACGCCTAAATGGCGTTACGCTGCTGGTACACTTCTTCCAAGGCCCGTAATTCTGATAATAACGCTGTTCGCGGCGAGCCCAGATGTGATAAAAAATAAAGGAACAAGTAAAACATTTTCTTTAACGTTTTGTTTACTATATAGTAACATGTGTTTTATACATATTTACTGTCACTGAGACAAAGCCCATGAACTATCTCAACCATATCAGCCACATTGTATTACAGATACAAGGTGACCGATAGAAATTCTTGTTCACAAAATAATATAAATACGATACGCTCCTAACGACACAGACCTTTAATGGAACACGAACCTAAACCATGACTTAATATTGCAGTAAATAGCTTGAAACACGTAATTGGTCTGTTCACAATGCTGTTTTTGACAAGATTGTAGCGAAATATTTTCACAATAAATTGAAATAACGGCATTTGCAACGCACAGGACTGCAAATGCGTACCAGGATTTGATTTGCATTGAACACGAATTGCTCATCTGGTAATTTAACTAATTTAGTCCGTGAATGCCAATGTTTCTCCCACTTGAATCCGTGTTCAATTGTATATGCCTAAACAATTATTAATTTGAATGTTTGAATTATTTGGTTGAGATTATACTTATATATGTGTTTTCAGTTAGATAGATATAAAAAAGACAAAATATTGACAAAACTGCAACATAATTATTTTCGTTAAGTTTGTATTCTGTTTTTGAAGTTATGATGATAATAGTTTGTGAACATATAAGTTGTGAAAAGTGAAATAAAAACCTTGATAGATTACTGTCTGCACCTTCTGAACAGAACCTGATTTATGATTGATTTTTTTACAAACATCTAGAACAGCGTTTTTGGACTGTTGAATTTTGTTGCAGTATGTTCACAGGGCTTTTTTGGACAAAATTGCAGCGAAAGTTGTTCACGGTATTGTAGACACGACATTTGCAACGCACAGACCGGCAAGTGCGTGCTTGGATGAAAACCAGGATTCGATTTTGCAATTAACAAAAATTGCTCATCGGGTATTTTTTTCAGTTTACGCCAATGTTTTGTTGTTTTGGAATATGTGTGTGCAAATATATATTCATGCACATGTTTTCAATCATTTGAATCATTGTAAAGACTCAGGTTATACTGATATTTGTTTTATAATGTGACAGCTACAAGAAATAGCCAATCTTTTACACATATATTGTGGCAAAATTGTATTATCCTACATAACAATAAGATAACAGTTTGTTCACATCAATATGGAGTAAAATAAATCAAAATCCTTTGATTGATTCCCTTTTTCGATATTTTAAATAGAACCTAACTAATGATTTTAGTTTTAACAAATGTCTAAAACTTTGCTGAAAGTCTGTTTAATTTTGTTACAGTCTGTAAACAAGGCTTTTATGGACAAAATTGCAGCGAAAATTGTTCACAAAATTGCAGGGATGATAATTGCAACCAAGTGGACGGCTACTGCGTGCTAGGCTGCAAATTAGGATTTTCTTTTAAAATAAACAAGAACTACTCGTCTAGTAGGTTTCTCCGTAAATGCCATTGTTTTGTAAATAAGAATATTCGTGTCAAAATTATATGCATAAATATAATGTTAATAATTGTTGTTTTAAGAATGAGGCAATACTTATTTCTATTCTTTTTAATGAGACAGCTAAAAAGACAAAAATATTGCCTAAACTGTACAATTTCTTTTTGCAAAGTTGTCTTTTTGTTGAAATCATTATGATAATAGTTTCTTCTCATGTAAATGAATAACAAAGAATCAAAACCCTAAGCTGATTCCAGTTTACAACTTTTTTACAACACCGGGATTATGATTTAAATATTTTTATCAAACATCTAGAACAACTTTTCTGGTCTATTGAATTGTGTTACAGTCTGTACACAAGGCTATTATGGACAAAATTGCAGCGAAGTTTGTACACGGAACTGTAGGTACGAAAATTGCACGCACAGGACGGCAACTGCATGATAGGATGCAAACCTGGATTCGATTTTACAATGAACAGGAACTGCTCATCTGGCAAGGTACTCCGTAAATGCAATTGACTTGTCCATTGGAATATGTGTGTGCACATTTATATGTATAAACATGATTCTAATGATTTAAATCATTGTCAGAACTGAGTGTCTACTGTTTTCTTTTAATGTGACAGCTATAATAATTAGACAATATATTACACATTTATTGGGGCAAAATCTATTTTTCATAAAATTAAGTTCGATAAATGTTTGTTCTTATCGAAATGGAGGGAAAATCACATACCTTAATTGGTTCCCCTTTCAATCGTCTAAAGAGAACCTCAATGGTGATATTTGTTTTTTTACCAAATATTTAAAACTTACAGTCTGTATACAAGGCCATTATGGACAAGATTACAGAGAAGAATGCTCACAGAAATGTAGGAATGATAATTGCAACGCGGAGGACGGCAGCTGTGTGCAAGGATGCAAACCAGGATTCGACTTTAACATAAACACGAACTGCTCATCTGGTAATGTACTCCGTAAATGTCAGTTATTGTCAATTGGAATATTCATGTGCAAATGTCGATGCATAAACCTGAAGTTAATAAGTTGAATGTTTGTCTAGACTAAATAAATACAGATATATGTTTTACAATTGGATATCTACGAATGAACAAAATAAAGCCAATTCTGCTTAAATCTATACAGGAAAAATTGTACTTTCTTTAAAGTCCGTATAAAATAAGTTTTCATCTAATTGGAGTAAAAATCAAAACCCTTATGTCATGCTTCTGACCATAAAAGAATTATTATTGTATGAAATAGCACGTATCCATATTATTTATGAGAGTAGTAACTGTATATACCAATCAAATTGAATGCATTTTAGAATACCATCCTAGATTTTACGATGATTGCCAAAAGGTTTGTGGACAATGTTAACATCCATCATGTAGACAAACTGATGGACATTGCTTAGGCGGCTATGTTGAAGGATACAAAAGGAGATAAATGTGACAAAGGTAATATAATATTGGTATTCAGATTGCTCGTGTCACCGCTTAATTCATACTTTATACATTTCTAAACCCTTCCATCTACCTGCCGTATGATCAGTAGATATTACAGTAAGTAAAATAATTGTGTTGGTGTCACCTCCGAATAATGTCAGACATATAGGGATAACTTTGTCCAGGGTGTCTACGTCGCCCGCATCGTCGTCCGGACGTCGAATTATGCGATGTATTGTAAAGTCTTCATGCTGTGATTGCGCATGTATATTGGCTATGATCAGTAAATGACTCATGTTGCTTTTGCCACGACACCATTGGGCGCTGCCGACACATTTAGTGTCCCGAAGCTTTAGTTTTAGGATGTACCAATGTATACAATTTGCCAAGCGTTCTTTCATGTTTTTAAGGGTAGTAAATGTAGGAATATTGCCTAGCGTTCTTTCATGTTTTTAAGAATGTCCCATGCTTTGTTATATTTGCAGCCATGAATGTCAATCCATGGCGATATATCTATCGGTCTTGTAACTGCCATGGACTTCTGTTCTTTTCTTATAAAGCATGTACAAAAGTAAAATATGGCAGTAACTGGAACCAGTATTGTGGCGAATAAATCAAGTTTGTTTCTTTATGGCAAAACAGCACCTGGTTTAAGTGTACAAATCCTTAATGGTGATAACAATGAGTTTCGCCGTGCGAACAATCCCCATTGAGTCATATACCACTAGGGTGTAAACTCGAGTTTTTCATTCGAAAACATTTAAGCTTATAATTAATTTCGTTTACGCAATTGACCATAACTCGAAACGATATGTCTAAACATTAATTATGGTTGACCATCAATTTGGACATTTTTCCAATCTTTTTTACATACAATTTGCTTATGATTTGAATGCAGAGAATAATCTTTTTTCAGACCAACACCCCAAGCACTTTGATCATTATCATCACAATATTGTCTAACTTATCACCAGTGAATTAGTGATGTTCTGTTTTGTGCTAAATTTAAAATCACGTAATTTATCTCTGTAAATTCATATTAACCTAGCCTTTATTTTTAACGTGATAGGTGTTTGTTCAATCGGATTCGTACAACGTATACATATGGATCTTATGTATACATTTCCTTATGATGTGCCGTATGATTTGAACAAAATATTAGAAAAAGCTTTAATGTTTAAATAAAAGTATCACAATAATCACTCAATCATTATGTTTGTTGGTTTCAATAACTTAAATGCCTTCTGTTACGGGAGCTTTGGCTGATGATTTCAAATGCCTGGACCTTTGTAAACACATCGTAATGCTCTTAGGTCAACGCAGATACTGAATCTTGATTCTTAGATTTTCTAGCCGCCAACTCTAATCAAAAGACTAAATCGCAACGGTCTTTGTAACGAGTAAGTTGTACTAGAACATTAGAAAACACCACAATAAGTCAATCCGTGCTTTTCAATCCCATATCAAACACTTGGAACCTTGTCAGTACACAGAATGCAAAACTCCGTGACTACAAAGTATCATTCTTCCAAGAGTGTTTAGCCAACAGCTCCTTTCACTGGATTAGACCGCAATTCTCTTTGTAACTGGTACTTGAACCGAAACACTTAAGAATTATGTAGATATCAAGTTACTAGTGCGTTTCTACCCAACATAGAAGACTGCCATGTGTTCAAACATGAACAGCCAGAATGTTAAAAATCAAGCATTCAAGCGACGACTCATAGTTTACTACTCTCGTGTTTGCTTGAAAGTGGTCGGAAAAGGACTCCGGTCGGATGATATTACATATTTTGCTAAAACGGATATATTAAAATATGCCAGATTAGAACCGGAAAGCCGATTTACTGAAATGATAATTATAATTTACAAACTACCTGACATTGAATTATTATATGACAGACAAATCCAATTAAAGTAATAGAATAACAAAAGCACATTACGACACATTCACCTCGCGTCCCGCTAATGCAAGCCTTAAAAGCTTAACATTACAATTTAAGCAAATATTTTATTCCAACAAGTTTTGTTCCAACCGCTGACAAGTTTAACATTCTTTCCGTTTCATACCACAACATTTTGTATCGATGCTAGCCTCTTCTGTACGAAGCTCAGTTATCAACCGCCGTCTTTCTGTAATAATGATCGTTCTTGCCCGACTCTGTATCTGTAAATCCCTTCTCGAATGGACGGTCACACCTTATCTGTCTAGTCTTGGCAAAGGTGACACAGGTCTACTAATGGGAAAAATCTAATTCTCGTTGCGCCATCCCTCGTGCCTTCTTTAGTTTAAAGATGAGCCCCTCCTCTTCAAATGCTAGATTTCCTGTTTCCTGTTCATCATACAGGTCTGGTTGTGTCTGTGTTTGATCCATATTAAATGTTGTCTTTCGTTGGCAGCCAAATCTTGTAACGTGCCAGCTGTATGTCCAGTCGGCGTCGGACATCTTTTTTGTGTGTTTAGATACTGGGCTGAGCTTTTAATTCGGCTAGCTCTAGTGGTTTCTGTCTACATAGCTGGTGCGTGTAATTTATTTTGTGCTTTATCGGGCCTTGTAATGCGAACTATTGGGATTATCTCTGTAGTTTCTTGATACAGGGATTGGCACAGTAGTTTCTGGATACTGGTCTACACATTTCATAACGGAACCTAAGCAGTTTTTATTTGATTTTTTAATGACTTTCTACCAAAGGTGACTTGCAAGTTATATCGGAATGAAAATCAGTTTTTTTCTGTAATGGAAAACCCAAAGCAATTTACGCAGAAATAGATGAGTGATAGTTTGATAGTTAAATACCTTCAATCTTGCAGGTGATAAGGTGGAGAAGATGTTTTCCATACCGAGGTTGCCGGAGTGGCTGGAGGGACGACAGGAGGTTGTCTTCTCCTTCTCGGACTGGTATTTTCCTGTTTTCTGGGATATAGAAGATACAAGTCTGCATCGAAAACAAGAGATACAACTTACGTTATTCCGTGAGTTTGTCATATTTTTTTTATCGCATGCTGAGTCTTAGAGTTGATAATGATAATACTAAAGGATACATTCGATAAAATGTGCAAACATTACATGTACATTTACATGTTTTAGATTGTGCTATGTTCATTTATTGACGAATTGATTCTTTATAATATAAACGTTTCGCCATAACGAATGAATGATGTTTTTAAAACCACTATTAAGAATTGTTTAAATCAAGTCCACAGGCATGACAATTTTAACTAGATTTTGTCCATTTAATAGTATGACCGAAAATTGTCTTAAAATATATTGTGTCCGTCAGAGAACCTTTCCGTTTTGGGTATTTGCTACCAGGTGTGGTAGATTCGTCACGTTTACGGAAATACAGCCGAGTCATTCATATTTGTAATACTTTATAGTTTCCTATCTTGAGTGGCATTAGGTGGTTACAGGTTCATGGACCTAATATGGCTGCCTTTTAATGTTATTGTTACTTTATTAATATAAAACGAATTCACATTCAAATTTTTGATAGCAATAAGACTTCAAATGACTGTTTTTGTTAAAATAAGATGGTAAATATTGCACACGTTTACCTATTTTCAGAGACAGAATATATGCTAACA
Organism: Mya arenaria; assembly: GCF_026914265.1. Classification (NCBI taxonomy): domain Eukaryota; kingdom Metazoa; phylum Mollusca; class Bivalvia; order Myida; family Myidae; genus Mya; species Mya arenaria. The sequence goes on along the minus strand of NC_069124.1, from coordinate 28,936,169 downwards.
CTGGGAGTGAATACGAAGGCCCCTATGAAATGACAGTTAAAAACAGCGATGAACATATCTATCACACAATCCAAAACTGACACGTGTCAGTAAACGTTCTCTTTGTAAATATGCGATAAAAAATTTACTTTATTTCAATGCAACTGCGACGTATGTTGTGCTTCAGTGACACGGACACTTTTGTGTGTGCTTGAGTGACACGTTATATGATGTGTGTGCTTTAGTGACACGTATACTGTTAAATCAAACGTGATATGAAAGGCTGAATATATTAAAACACTTGTTGTTAATTCATATATTTTTGGTTGAACTATACAGCTGTTATATATAATTTCAATGTGGGTTGGGAGACTCAAATACCTTGAAAGGTATGACAAGAGCTGTCTTATATTACAGTGTTTGCAAAATACATGATTTAATTGATGACAATTGTACCATCTTATCCTCATAATATCACAGTCATCTACTGCATTGTTCAATATGTCTATATGAGTGTATGCGTATTGTGTACTGTTTACATAACCAAACACATTTAATATGTTCTTAAACTAGTTTATAACTAATCATGGTAGCCATTTTGTTTATTTCATTGCAACATTATTTGTTTTATTTAGGAACTACGTTGTTGTTGTTTTTGTCGGTTAAAACGTCTTATTTTTATCTACATTTGCATATTATTTCTGATATTAAACATATATCTATTTTACTTTTGTGGTGCGTGTTACTGAACACCCAGGGCCCGTATTTACAGAGCTACTTATTTACTACTTTTTTACAATTGCTAGACTTTCAATAAGGAATAGTCTCATTATTTCTGCAACAATTGAAGTATGTTAATAGGAACTGATTAGTTTACCAATATTTTCTTCCTTTCTTGCATACTTTAATGATGATATAGTCAGATTTTTGTTTGTTTTTCAATTTCCGTAAAACAATCAATTTTTAAATAAATTGCGAGTGAATGGTATCATTAATTAGTTCAAACGTGTCAACTCTTCCATCATGGTATAGTCATTGATTCCAAAGGCTATGGAACCTATTTTGTTATTTTGGACGCCAATATGCATTCACCACACGACAGTTAATGCTAGTTGTAGTAATTGTAAAAACGTTCATAAAAGGATCTATATTTAGAAATATTTGATCGGTGAAAGCAAATACTAAGGCATATTTATTTATGAATAGAATGTAAATATTCGGACACAAATGTTTAGGGCATGAGTGCTGAGTTAAACATAAAAATGTTTAAAACATGCACTTAAATTAAGAGTCTTAGGTGGATTGGGGAAATTCAAATCAAGATAAAACATCCTTAACTTTCAATTTTGTTAAAAATAATTATTTCACGTAATATGTTATTGTTTATTTCGTGTTTATTGTAAGTTCACAGGATGTTGATGCTTTCATTGCTATTTTTATACTTTTTTAGAGAGTTTGTTTTCACTGTAATATTTGTTGGCAGGCGACTTATTGTTATATTTGATCCTTCATGTACACACTCAAACTGTACATTATTGAAAATTTAAGACGCCAGCAGAATTATGTGTTCGTGAAATTTAGTTGAACATTCGATTTCATATCTTAATAGTGTACCATACTTATGTGAAAAACTTCAGAAACAAGCTCAGTACCCAAAACATTATACATAAACCCTGTTTAATGACACAGGGTAAACTCAAAGACTTATAACACAAAAACAAAATATCACAAACAAGAAACATGGAACAACAGCACAAAACTTCACAAACTCCACAGTGTATATAAACTATATAAACCACTAGGTATGTTAGGATTTAGGTGTTAGGTGACGCCTTGGAACGGTCAGTAAAGTGAAAATTTACTGGGGGTTATACCACTTTACGTGCACAAACCTCACTCTTATTCCAACAATCCTGAATAAAGAAAACAACGTAAAAGGTCAATCTTATAAAAGCTTGCATTAACTAGAGAAAACCTAATAATAAAACAAATAATAATAAACTTAAACCCAAAGTACTTCAATGATTAAAGATCCCAACTCTTTCTGCAGTTCAATTCAGAGTACCTAATGCATAGCTTTTCAAAGATACGATGCAGTCATTGTTTGAAACTAAGAGAGCATCACACACAGTCTGCTTTAGAAAATAAAAGGTTTAACTGTGTGATCATACAGTTTCATAATGGAAAGCGTCATTATATTAAAACTGGGAACAAATGAAGAAAACATTATTTAAAATAAAAGTGACATATACTAGCTAATCTTTTCTTCCCAATGATTACCTTTTACAGAAAGTGACGTCACATGCCAAAACATTCCGAGCCAGCCAAAGACACTTCTATATTTGCTGCTGCGCTGTCTGATGTTTTAAAAATCCAGCGGTCCGAATTGATTAATGATTACAAATTGCAATGAATACTTATTAAAAACACATTCTTTTTTAACTTTCCTTAAGCTATGTTGTAAAGGAACCGATTTAATATTCGTGAATAGTTAATAATCGGTCAGACGCAGTGGTTATTTCCATTTGTCAAGGGAAACACTGTACGTAAAAAATCGTTACATATTCACAGATATGTCGGAAAATTTAAGTATAAGACACACAGCAATCGTCATAATTCGGCAATCTCCTACAAGGTTCGGGTTATAACTCATGACTTCATAAACCCAAAGAAAGCAATTACGCATCTAGATATCAATATGTACTTTCCATATATCTCCCGCAGACATTTTACGAAAACTGACTAATTGGCAGCCATTCGGGTGGTGGTGGTGGAATACATGTTTTTTTATTATTTTAATTTCTAACGTGTTTCCGATTACATGACGCTCTCTTGGTTTAGTAAGTTAAATATCAAACAATATATATTAACACTTAAACCTATTCAGCTGCGACTTTGATGTCTTGTCTTACACATAAGTTTTTTCTCCTACTCGAAACTGAATGTCATTCTTGACTTTGTAAGTGTTTCAGTAAGATAGTATTTCAGGTGCATTAATGGCAAAAACCACCAATTTGGAACTTAATACACACTGTGTTACATGCCCTCTTTTATTTTAACACATGACAGTGACCATTGATTGCTTCCTATCTTTATATGTTTTGAAGATGAAATGTCTAGGATTAAAAAAACCTGCTGAACAAGCTCGATGTTCTTGAACTACTATGTGCTTTTAAATGATGTACGAACAATGCGATGAAAATGGAAAATCAGAAAAAAACAGTAAAAAAATACATTCAACATGTTCAGCAAGTTTTTTTTTATCACAGACAGATAAACGGAAAGCAGTTAATATTCTAATATGATATAACCATGTTTTGCTTCACAGTGACGGGTTAAAAAGGACACAATTCATGTTATACTGATTAGCGACTTCTACGTTGGTGTTATTTGTAACACAAAAAATATCTTATTTACTCATGAACACAATAAAGCAGCAAAACGTAGCCACGAGTGGAATATTCACTTTTGGTGTTCACAAGGTGAGATATATTGCTATCTTACTCTGAAATAAACAATGTTTGTTTTTAGTATATGCCTGAAATACGAATTGAAAGTCATTTAATGGCATAATTTTGAGCAATGTTAATTCATTACTTTTGTTAATGAGCATTAAAAGATGTAGATAATTGAGGTAGCCAATCCACAATCTGGTATTGCCGGCTATTTAGTGCTATAAAATACTTCAAGCTTATCGATTCACGAAACTTTTAAACTGAAGGGTGGAGGTATTAAATTTTATTAAACCAATCATTTCACGTACACATTAAGATCCTACAAAAACGACCTACATTGTTATTTCAGTTAATCAAGTACCCGATAATAGTTTAACAGTTTCCAATGCACCGAATTACACGAAAACGAAACACTCCCTCCGATCAAAAATCTGTTAAACTGTTTCGATCCAGTCAAAAAGAGGCAACCACAGCTAGATGAAAACATACATACTAGTTCGCCTAAACCATTATGACTTCTTTGGATTTGTGCGTAGCTAAATAAATCTCTGAGTCTTGGTGATGTGGTCTGTTCATAACTTTAATTTAAAAATATCATAAATATTTTACCTTTAGAGCACTCACACGACTATATATCCTAGGGTTGGTGAATGCGGAAGTGTATAGTATAAGCTGTGTTTGGTACTCATTGTCAATGGTCCGTTCTTATCTTAATGCTCTTACGAAATTTGGTTACACTACTTGGTTTCATTCGCATACCACTGAACATATCATGTCCTTGCCTTTCAGGAACAATACAATTGTACCTACAATGAGATTCTACGACGAATGAAGACACAGAAAGACTATTAAAATATTTAAACAATTGCCGTTTCAAACATTTTATCAGATAACATTGCAATATCTTGCAAACACAATTGAAAAACAGATGTACACAAGAACGGGATAAAATACGTACAGGTCAAGGCTCATGGGGGATCCATGCTATGCGCGAAATTGGTCCGACAAATATATGTCATCCCAAGAGACACTTATTACGCATCGAAAAATGAAATTATTGCAGTGGTACTATTGCAACTACATATTATATATTTTAAAAACTGTTTTTTATCGTGTCGGGATATAGTACCCAGAACTATTAAACTAATAATGTATAAGCAAAATTTTACGCATTTCAGAAAATGCTTTTAAATAACCTCAGTTCGGAAGTATCAACGTTAAAACTTTACCCCAAAAAGAACAATAAAAACAATATTCTTTTCTATTTAAAGTAATTTTGTTGAAAGTATTTTAAAATTTTGTTCAAAAAAATAATAAGCAAGTATGAAAAAAGCCCTTTTACCATATTTACGAACTTATATATGTGTACAGTTTATACGAGCGACGCACTGAAATACGGCGCCATTGACTAACGCGGTCCCACGTAGGTCGCGGAACTTTAAGAGTATTGCTTTACATTGCGCAGAGTTGTCTAAAACAAACATGGACATTGAACAACGATTATTTCCGAAAGACAATTTAGAAAAAGTATAAATTAATTGGTGCAAATTCAATGTATACCTGATCAATAAAACTTTATGTTATAATTAAAACACTTAAATTCAAAATGTATTGAAACAAATGCTTAAATGCTGGAACCTCTTCGTGACAGTGCACAAACTTATTTGTGTTTTTTCCAACTTCAAATAAATCGTGTAGAGCGTTTAAATCACTCTAGATGTGCTCTTGTATATAACACAATATACGCAGTTTGAGAGCATATCAAGATATAATTAATTGCTGAAGTGTTTGGCAAACTTTCATCTGATTTTGAATAAGTATTTTAAACGTTTAAATCCAACCGGGCCAGTTATACAGATATATCAGTACATGAATATCTGCAATGACATGTTGATTATTTATCCGGCGAATGATTAATGTATTAGACGAATATCAATTTTTGCAGTAAACGTATTCAAGTACAAACACCTTTTTTTATGTAAAGAAGTACATCATGTATATCATCTAAAAACTACCAGCAGTTTCAAGGTCATCTGCTTGCACGTACCATACTTTTTGTAATGAACCAGGCTCATTGCTCCTATCTTCTGTGTTACTTTCTATTCATGGTATGCAATCAAGAGAACACTTCACGAACAAACAAGGTCAAGTATCGACGCCTTTTCAGATGCCTTTTATTTTTAACAGAGTATTTTATAAAATAAAGTGCTGCATGGCACCTAAACGAAATGCTCATACTAAAAGCTAAGGACAAATTATTTTTTCCAGTGCTTCGATTATATATGTGTTCATAATTCTGACCTAGCAGTCAATATACATATGGTGTTGGTTAAGGGTTTCTTCGAAGGTAAGGATGGATGGCAACACTTATGTAAGTAATAGTGTTTTTGTGGGAGGACACGTATTAGCAATTGGTAAGCCAAACCAAATATATTTAAATCGCTACTGAGTACCAGTTGTAATACCTGTCCGGAAAGCAGTTCAGCTTTATATACGATAAATAAACCACAGCTTTTATAAACAAGACAAGGCCGCATACCAACCTAGCATAGGTAATATGTGGCTATGACCTTGTTTTAGATCCCGTTAACATCTATATTATAGTGATAATGCTGACTCTGCATAATATTATTAAACAGGCAAAGGCTACCGTACACACAATTGTATTTGAGACGATACAGCTTCTTAGATTTTTGATTTGGCATATTTATCATTTTAATTTTGAAGTGTTTTATTTAAGGTCAATCGTAAACATGCAGCTTTTTACCTGTGTCTTTTTTGTTATTGAAAGGCCTCTTGACAATTGTACCAACCCTAATATACTCGTTCAGTGTTAGTGTTATCAAGCAAATAAACTCATAGTATAAGCTTGAAACTTATTGCAAAGACTAACAGCAGAGCCGTCTCCAGGAATGCAGACGTACGACGGACATATATTTATACACACCTGCTTCCCTCTAGAAACCCAAAAAAGATGAAATCATAAAATAAATCAACAAAAATCTATGTACAATGGATATTGTAAATAAAAGTAATACCATGATTAAAACAAAGAAAAACCAAATTTATAGTTTGAGACATACACATCATTTACTTTAAACATGTTTGATACTAGTTCAGTGGAACCTGTAAATACAGAATTAAGTCAATGCCAACTACCACAAATTTGATGTCATTTGTAGTACCTGATCAACGGAAATGTTTCAGATCAGGTATACATAAGCAAGCATTCTAAAAACACGTACATAGACATACTTATATGGATAAAAGAATGCAAAAAAATGACCCAATGCACTTCCACGTCTGTCAGGCCGACGTTCAGTACATTTGTAATAAACTCGTTGAATATTATCCCAAGAATATTTACATTTTAAAGCGATTGTGTATGTAAACTAGACTACATCTTTAAGGATGCCTTCAAAATAGCAACTTTAACAGATGATCCCATTGTTAACAAGATGTAATGAGTGAGTAACAATTTTTTTGTATCAGAACTGCTCTGATAGCTTTAATAACGGCTGTTAAAACTTTGTCAACTTTATATACTTTCTCATCATGAACAACTTCATTTTTGAACGGGGGCCCTTCAGGGCCACGTTCAAAGTAGGCATATCCGATCATTACTACAAATGATTACATAGTAAAGCGGTCAAAAACGTAGTACGCTCTGCCAATGCTTGAATACACATGACATCTTTTAACTTCAACAAATCTGAATTGATGTATAGTAATGTATACTTGAACTGGTACATTTTGCATATTCCTGAAAATGCAGCTTAAAAAGTCAGAAAATGACGACAATATATATATACGCAACCGCTCGTAAACGGCGAAAAACTAAATGTATTGTTACAGGTGTGAATCGGTAACAAGTAGTTACCATAATTGATTAATCGATTCTTACCAATTCTAAAATTTCCTTAAAATTGAAAGGATATGTAAACAATATTTCACTGATCAATAAACAAATGAACGAAGTGAATGCGTTTTTGAAACCATATATCGATAAGGCATATTATACAGATTATTCCGCCTGTATTGTGCATAGTCATTTCACTTTTCCGATCGTAGCCATTTTGTGAGCGCCCTGCCTAAGAGTGTCCCTTGGACATCAGCTCGATCAAATGTGTATTGTAAGTATTTGATAATCAGTTTGTTACTAACGAACTGCTTCACGTGTGCGTGGCATGAAAGTTATTGAATTTGCTACATTATTCACACTGTATATTGTTCTTTGTGCAAATATCTGTATTAACCTATTGTCAATGTGCGTTGTTTATGTGCGTGACCTACATAGAGCGACCTTAATCATGAACCTGCATGTTTATTCTATTATTTAATTTGTTTAGATTACGGTGTGAATTTGTGTAGTTCATATAGCTAGTTTTGATGACGTACATTTTGCTTCTCGTTTATTTATGCATTCGTGGCTCACACAGTTTCTTGACCTTAGGTGACCTACTACGTAGTTGTACCATGAATGTAGTTCAGTATTTTGGGAATCCCGAGTAAGCACCAATATTTTAGAAAGCTGTTGACAGCCTTTTAGAGGTAGTATTGCACACTTCTTTGTATTAGTAATTGTGGGACAACCGCTGCAATTATGCACCCGTCTATTGTAACCACGGCCCAAAAGGCCGGGGTTATTCCGGGCAAGGCCGGGGAAAACGCCGTGTTTTTAACAACAAATATAGCGGGGAATGTGCCTTACTTAGGGTTCCTGGGGTGCGGGGGCATTTGGCGGGGATTTTACCATCAGTTAGTGCCCGCAGGGCGTGGGTTTTACCCGGGCTTGGCTAGACCGAAAGTCAAAGTCCCCGCTATTCCCCGGACCTGGAGGGGCCGTGGTTACAATTGGTGCATTAGAACATGGCGACTTTCTGAGCATGACCCATTAACAGGAAATGACTCACAGTTTTAACATGTGTATGTAAATATTGATGTCTGCACTATGGCTTTAATCTCTATTTCTTACATATATGATTAATTTACCGAGCAAATTTTAAAGGAATTGATTTACATCTGTTCGGTTGATCTACATAGCCTGTGTTCTTTGTCAACAAAGTTGACCTACTTAGCACATAGTTGTATGACTTGCTTTCAATTAAACATTGATCTACCGTGCATGTATTTTATTCATCTCGGTTGTCCCAAACTAGCATTTTAGTAAGGTTGTGAATGACTTTCAGATAGTTGTCTACAATTGAAGTCTTTATAAGAATTTTAGGACAACACAATTTTGTACATGTACTTTTAGCGATCATTTTACTGGATGTGCACCACTGTTAATAAATATGAATGAAGATATATATATTCTCACTAACCGTCGAAGAGTTTTTTCTTTCATTGAATAACTATTGATCCTCATTTTGCACATTGTTGGTATCTTTAAGTTGAACAATATATAATTTTGGAGTTGAACACTGAGTTTGCTTGGAGTTGAACAATATATGATCTTGGAGTTGAACACTGAGTTTGAACTTCATATGATCTTGGAGTTGAACACTGAGTTTGAACTTTATATGATCTTGGAGTTGAACAATGAGTTTGAACTTTATATGATCTTGGAGTTAAACACTGAGTTTGAACTTTATATGATCTTGGAGTTGAACAATGAGTTTGAACTTTATATGATCTTGGAGTTGAACAATATATGATCTTGGAGTTGAACAATATATCATCTTGGAGTTAAACACTATTCAGCTCATTTTCAGGGTACGAATTAAGCACTTGCACACTCGCAAAATGCAAGCCAAAATTGAAAAATGCGAGTTGAAGACACTCGCAAATATTTGCAGAAAATATGCAATCCTCGAAATCGATATGAACATAATCGGTGATTATTTCCTGCACAATAGATATAAAACTAATTTTAGAAATGCCTACTTTCGTTTTCCGTTAATCCCACAGAAATTGATGACGTAGATTAACGTTATGCGCACAGGCAGGTGTAGATTGGTTTTTCGTTTCCATTTTTGGCGGCGGTATTTAGCGATAATCGTATCGAGACACAGTCTGTATAGTGATGAAAAGCAAAAAGATAAACTATTTTACGCGCTTTGATTTTAAAATCGCCGACAGCTGATGGCAATGATAAACCAGTTCCAAATAAAAAAAAACCGAAAGGTACGTTTTCAAAATATTTCGCACATAGCAATACTGGCCTAATCAAGACTTCATCAGTACGTAATGTCAGTGTTACATATATGATGATATTGTTTAATGTAAAATTACATGGTCATTCATAAAAACAATTACACTATACCTTAAATCATTGTTTTTCATACAATATATACAATTTCCTTACAAACACAAAGGTTTACCTTAAAAAAACGAGTGAGTGTCTGGTTTTGCGAGTTGAAAATTTTAGTATCAAAAAAGTTAAAGTAGTTGCCTTGTCAATGACCTACATGTCAAACTTGAAGGTAATTTCATTTAGGTATGCCATTCATTTTAACATAAAATATATTATAATAATGATTTGGAGTATGTCATACAAATTTTTGTGACATTAATGAACTTGATAACGTTCACTGTGCACAATACTGAGAATTCAACGTACCAGTGTAGTTCACTCCAGTTCATTAACCATTCCAATCAGTATTTTATTTGCATTTCCATTGGCTTGAATCGATATGCAATTCTGTCACCTTAACGCTCATTGAACACGCATGTAGTGGCTATCATTGCCTATGTGTCCTATGCAATTCCTTTACCTCCTATACAATTCAGTCATCTTAACATTCATTAAGCATGTAGTGGCTATCATTGTCTATGTGTCCTATGCATTGAGTCAAGCTGGCTGTGTCTGCTCTTTAACTTTGTCATATATAAATTGTAAGAGATTCCAGGTAGTTTGGCATATTTTTGATCAGCATGAAATATTGACATGTTGCATGCAATTCAGATACCCACAGCACAAAGGTCAGGTTTTATTTACTATTTATTTCCATACAATGCTTTATATTGCATTGCATATTATATATAAGCATGGTAAACAAATTCATGTCCTGTCTCTGAATATGTCAAGTACCAGTGTCAAGGGATCATTAGAAAATCCAAATTTTATTCAGCCCATAACGGGTACTTATCATGAGCAATGCCCACATCCCTTACCAAAGGTCAAGGTAACACTCACATTGTCATCACAACAGAATCAATACCGCAAATCTGTTCTTTCACTTTATCAATTGCTTTTTCTATCATACTTTAAATACATGTATTTTTCAAAAGTGAATCGGTTCCCACCATTTCACCTTCATATGACATCTCTTGTTCATCTAGAACTGTTTGTGCGTTCATAGACAACTACATAGCAATTTCAGCACACATAAAATAAAACTAAAAGTTTCTATTAGGTATCCAAATTTTTTTATGTAATCACTTCTTAATTCTATCATGCAATAGTATGCAATGCATATTAATGACTATAAAATCCATGTATGTGGTACATGTTCTTCCAGTAAACTGAAGCCTGAGGTCAACACCACCATTTGCGGTATTGATGTACTCAGCTTTGATGTACTCAGCTGTGACGTAACATGCCTTCAAGCTACTATTCCGAAGAACATTCAGAAGTTCTTAATGGACCATTGCCCTTTTGCCATGGCAATCATGAGGGTAGGAGCACACAAACTGTCAGTTGTGTTGAATATGAGATGTACCACAAATTGACCTTAAACTTTTCGGATTCTCTGTTCATTTCATCAGCCAATTTCGATGTATATTTTACTGAATGATGACAAACAATCCAAGTCTTCATTAACGATGCTTATCTCTTACTCATTCGTATACCACAACTAAACATGCTTGCAATTACACTGTGCCATCTATTATAATATAGTAATGCTGTAATGAACCATTAAAATAAAATGTTCTGTTTCACTGATTTAAGTTTTCATTTTTGTCATTTTTACCTACCAGACCTAACTCTTACACATTTCCATACCATTACTAAAACTCATGCATACAATTTAACTGCCATTCTATAATAACAATACAATATCTATACAGTTCATTTCCATTTCATGTCAAAATGAAAAATAAATATAATTTAGCAAAAAAGTATGTGTTCCAATATAATTTTTCAAACAAAATTGTCACTAGTTTTCCTTGCAATTGAAAATAAAACCATAAAATTTACTGCCATCAACTCCAAACATATACATTAAAATATTCCAGCCTTATATATACATTTAGCATTTCATTCAATATTTGTTGACATATCAATTGCATTCAACTTCAAATCTGTTTGTTACATTATTTCTTGACTGTCTTCTTCAGCCCATGAACTATTAAATTAAATCATTGTGTTCAAAAAAGTACTTCTTACACTGAATGTCAGTCAAAAAGTCTGCCTAGCAGTTCACTGTAGCCTTCAGTAAGATACTAGTTTCGCACATGACCAGTTTGTGTATTTCACACTGAAATTAGCCAACAAAAACAATACATGTATTGGGATTTGAAGCTTTGTTGATTTTGCATGTAAAAAATATTTTCACCTGCATCATTACTACCACATTCTCATTCTTTTGATGGATAATTTATTTCATATGTTTTTCGCATAAATTTTATGCTCAAATATTTCCACGTATTTTAGTTTAATAAATTAAAGTCAGGTGTGTAAGATTCAGTATCTTGACATTGCCTTTCTTACAGAACTGCAATATCTTATTTTATGTTTATGTTTTTCTCGTTTTAACAATAGTGCTGGAAGCTTTTGCTTTTATCATGCGTGCAAATTCAATATATATTATAAACTGATTTATAATGCTTACCTTTGATTTTTTTTGTTAATCTAATTGCTGTTTAGAACTCATCATGCCAGCAGTGCTTAATAACTTATGTGTGCATATTTTTTACCAGTTGCTGCTTTATACTGATACCTTTATTGAAAATGGTGCATAAACACTGATAACACATTGTAACTAAATGTTTCATTCATACATTTATACATGTTATTTTAGTGTATATGTGGATAATGTTTATACATATTACATGTGTATATACACATGTGTTTATTGCCAACCTCATCAAAACATGCATAGTTTGCTCACATACATATTTTTTCAACACAGACAATTACTGAATGTAATACTACTTTACATTGATTTTGATATGTATACAAAACATTGTACTACTCGTTTGTACAAAACGCTTTTCATTTGCTATGTTATTGATTTCCATGTTATGTATGCATACATATGTCATTTCCATATCAATTTTTCAACATTAACATGATATTCAATTTTATCATGAAACTTATATTGGAAACAATATTTACATCTTGTAGAATAAATGCCTGGATGTGTTTAAAAAAGATGACCATATTATGCATACTTACTGCATTAAAATATGCAATTAAATACATTTCATATCAACTCGTGTATCTATATTTCCCTTTCAACTACTTCGAATAACAAACTTTCAAACCCTTAAATGTTAAAAATATTCTACATACATTACTTTTCTTACACTGTATATATGTTCTATGTGTATATACCTTGCCTAATAAAATTGAAGCCGTCAACTGGTACGTTGTTGTGAAACATATGAATCCCACCTCTCAACTTCGCAAGTATGTTCCTATCAATTCGTTCCTGAAATTCCTGACAACATTTACGAAATTGCTTAGTTCGTTATAAATATATGAACTTTCTCTCGGGGCCACCGTTCCTCAGCGCTTTCAGCGCTTTGATTCAGCTTGTATTTATGTTCGGTGGCATTCAGCCTGGGCTGCAGCGCATTTTCCTCTTATTATCGGACGGATTCATTTATAGTGCACCAACGTCTTTATTTCTTCTTTTTCAATGTACTAGTATTTGATGAAGAGATGTCTCATTTTCTGTATAGATTTTAAAGGCACACCGATTTACGATATTTACTGCTGAGTGGATTATTTATGATGGCTGTTTGACTTAAATGATCCTTACCGCAGTAATAAATGTGATTGCAAATTCATAGATTAAGCCGAGGTAGACACATAACATTTAATTTGTTATAATAAAACGATCATTTGTTATGTAAAATCTACAAGTGTACAGATACGAGGAATGCAGTTCTTGAAATAAGGGAGGAAATCAAAGTAAAAACAGATGAAATTAGCTTTCTTCCACAATTATTAATTTACATTACAATTAAACAAACTACTATTTTCTCAAAGATAAGAACAACACCTGTGAGAATGATATAACACAGTGATAGGAAACAGTCAATATTAGTTTTGTTTTCTAATTGTTCTTGCATGTTATTGTTTCGTTTGCATTTCATGAACGTTCAGCTCTATGCATAAAAGCATTTCATATGGACAATATATTTTTGCGATTTAACAATAAAAACAGATTTCCTAATTCCTAAATTTCCTAAATTTTATAATTATAAAAGAGTTTCTTAGAACGTCAAATCACTAAGTTTTGTAACACCAGAAGACGGACAATGTAATTCTTTGATATTTCCAATAGTAACTATTCTGATTGAGATCTGAGTTTGATCGGAAACTGGCAATATTGAGATTTGATGATACCAGGCAATGTTTGTATCTTTAAAGATGATAGCAGCGTTTTATTGAAACTATGCATTGCTAAAAACCAATGCTTTCGATGAACTTATAAAACAAATACAATTTTTAGAAATAGGTCTATATGTTATTGTTTTACAAATCAACGAAACTACTAGATTTCAATGTCGTTATTAAAATAACAATATTTTGTGAATTTGTGAATTGCACATACTCAAGATAGACCGTATAAGTCTTTAAATTAGAATACATACTTTTTTTGGATTACAATGAAGTAATTATTCCTTGACATGTTTTAAATACAGTGATGTACAGAAAAAAAGGTTTTTGTCAAAATAATTTTAACCTTCGAGGCATTATTTAGTACAACTGTATATAAATGTTTTTTTTAATAATTAATTTGCTTCATACATAAATTGAGGAAGTAAATGGATTTTTCCATTTGCTAGTGTTTTTATCTTCAAAAAAATGAAAAGATCATGTACACTAACCATGCAATTGATTTTATAATTTTTCAAAATTGTAATCTGAGTTTCAACATCTCTTCCTCAACAAGATATCTGATGTTGGAATAACCTTAGACCTATTGCATTAGTAACTTTAGTACTTGTTATATGGTCTCCTGTTGTTTTAAAATTATTTTTTTTTAAATGATTTTACTGGAAGTATAATGTCCCGGTCTCATAAATTATTAAAATGTTATCTTAAGTATTGATGAGTCTTTGCTTTGCAGTAGATAGCAGACACACCATAACTTCCTCGACTAAACGACACAATAACATATAAGAAGTAAATATCCTATTACTATCTCCGCTAAGAGTACCATAGTGAGATAAGACGGATGCATGTATTTCATTGTTACAAAAAGGATTTATATGAACAATTTGCTTTGTTTGTATTATCAAAAAGTTCCATATATGAGTTAAAATGTTTGAAATAACCCCAAACAAGTATATAAATGTTATAAATTGATGAGTTATGAATTCATTCTGCACTAAATGATAACATATGCATATCCACAGTATTGTGTAATGTCTATTTTAAACAGCTAATTTACTTCATCTTTTATGTTTTAACCGAAATTTCAATGGAGCGATTTTGAACATCTTTATCAATGACGCTGAATAAGGCAAATTGTTCACCAACAATCCTCGTATTTCATTTCCATTGGATCAAGTTTAAATTATTGATGTGTACTAGTAATGGTCAATTTAAAAACCGTTTTTCTTAACAGTTCTTGATGAGTAACAGACGGATTAACGGGTTCCAGGACCAAGTCAATATCTGCCAACGTACACTAGTAGCAAACAATTGTCACGGGTTTTAAAGCGCATGCAATCTCTGATTTTACTTTCAGTTTGAACTTTTGTCATTTGTATTAATTTATATTATCTACGATTAAACTGTAAGCCTTTGGTTGTAAAATGGAATTTGAATTCAAATCAGATTGTTCAAAGCGAATTAAATACATATTAAGTAAATCTACAGTTTTTCACAGCGGTTATGAAGTATCAATTTTTGAAACTGAAACTGAAAGTAAAACATTTTATAATTACTAAAGTGCACTTTCCATGATAAACTTAGTTGGATTTGCCGTTGAACGTACATGGCTACTCTGGAAATCGTCAGACGTTTTATGTTTTATGTGTACAATTAGTCAGTAGGTTTCGATAACCTCTTTGGGTACCATCCAATGCATACTAGCGGAATAATGAAAGGGTACCTATCTGAAACAGAGTCACATATAGCTTAAAAAATAAAAATCATATATGCACCCGCTACCAGTTATTGCAATTAAAAACGACCGCAAGTGTAAGATTGCAATCACGAGGGCTGTGTTTGAAGTGACTGTTTTATCAAGGACAGCATCCGATAACTAGTGTTTAAGTGAATCATGCTGTAATTTATCCGCATGATAGTAATTGCACGCTTTAGCTCAGTCTACGTGCACCCGTTCAAGTATAGGAGCTAATCTTCAGAAAACAACAACAAATAAAACACTCTCAAACATCGTACACTCGTCATGAACAACGCGCAATCAGCAAATGTCCATATACAATAAATAGATACCTTTCTCGTCAAGCACATCACCTTTTATCAGTTAAAATATATGGCTTGGGCTTCAGCGTGTTTTTTCTTGTTGGTTTATCACTGGGTTATCAAGCCCTATCAGTTAGTTCTCTAAAGTGTTTAACAGGTGCCGCCTTTCTTGTTCTTCTGTTTTTAGGTCTTCTTCAACAATGATTTACGATATGTTATACTGAGCCGATTATTCCTAAAGGGTTTTCAGCTGAATATTCAAACTGATCAAATTCAAATGTGATAGCAGAATAAACTGATGTAAACTCTTAACTTTTAGTTTGCTGAGAGAAATCAAATTTTGTTGTCTTTAATTGTTCAGAAACGAAAAGTTAACTACTTGAATAAGAATAGGAAATCAACGTAAACAGGACAGACAGAAACTTCCTTCGAAAAATATAATTTTACATTATGAATTATTAATTTACTATCTGCTCATAGATATATCTACACATGTGAGACTGGAATATCAAAGGCCTCAGAATCTTTTACTAAAAGTGTTGTTTTCTTAATACCAGTTTACACCTCGTTTCATTTGCTGTTGGATTTCAGGTACGTTCATTTCCATGTATAAACGCAATGCATAAATTAAATATAATTTATTTTTTCATTGAGATTTTGTTTTCAATGTTTCCATTGGTTCAAACAACATTTATTTCGATATAACATTTACAATTAAATTTGTTCAACAAATTTGAGCATAGTCCAAATTAACACAGACCAAACATGTTATGCATTGAAAGACACCATGTAAATTATGCACACAACAATAGTGTAGTTGAGGCTTTTGTTATGTCTCGCTTCTGTAAGTCATGCATGCTGCTGATGCTGGGCCGATGATTGTAGTCGTATGGTGTAAAAATTAGTTTTTCTTCATCAGTTAATACAACATTGTTATAAAACAGTTTCTTAAAACTTCACGACACATAATTCTATCACATAAAGACGATTGGTAGCTATCTTGATTTTATCACTGATTCTAGACCTGACATGACCTGTCCACTGATTCTACCACTGACATGACCTGTCCACTGATTCCTCGACTAACATGACCTGTACACTGATTCTACCACTGACATGACCTGTCCACTGATTCTTCAACTGACATGACCTGTACACTGATTCTACCACTGACATGACCTGTCCACTGATTCTACCACTGACATGACCAGTCCATTCTCGTTATCCCCACCTCGTCTCATTCCGCTACTCGCACCGTGTTTACTTTCCATCTCACTTAAATACAAGAAAAAACTCGATGTACAGCATCGGCACGATAAAAAATAGAAGAAAACACTTGCATGAAGTTGTTGAAATAGTTGTTATTTACTTTAATGATAACATGTAAAATAAGCGTTCGAAATGTTCGAAAGACATAATTGTTGACAATACTTTAACAATTGTATTTGTTTTTGTAAACAATTTTACTGTTAAGGGTAAATGGGACGACACTGAAGGAGACTGTACACAGGGAATAATCTGGAATTTATAATCTTGACTGACATTTGCAAAACAAACAATACAACTTAATGTAAGTTTTTCAAACTCCATTTTTCGCTGCTCGCCAAGGGAGATTACTGCGTGAGGATTGAGAAACATATAGGAAATTTTTATGATACCATAAAGTCTTCATCTATTCGGGAAATCGTTGATTTTTATAATCAATATTTAAAACAAAACAATTTTCATGGCCGATAAAATTTATGAATTCGTTATCAATTAAAGTATACATTGTTTAAAACACATTGCCCTTCACATTGTATCGTGCAACGTGGAAAAGCATTATTCTGCAACTTATGAACTGTTCCCTTAGTGTTGGCTACAGTTTGGACTATATCAATTTTAGTCGGAGCCCTCCTAGGCGCCAACGTAGGAAAGCACGGAAAGCGTTGAAAGGCTGTAGGCGCGAGAAGTCTGATTTTACTTTTTTAAAGTTCTGTTCACAGGCAATAAAAAACGAACCTAAAATATTTTGATTGGCCCCAAACTGATAGGTGCCTGTCATTACATAAGAATAGGTAATGTAAAATAGTGATTGTTTAATACATATAGGATCTGACACAAGTTGTCATTTAATACAAGGTTCATAAAATTTGTTAGTAAGCGAGCCTCTGGCGATACTTATCCAAAAAATGAACTTTTTCAAAATGAATAAGAATTTTCATGAAACTCGTTGCAAAAGCTGCCAGGAGGTCCGGCTCCAGGATCTTTGACGAATGAGGCTGATTATAAAACACGCCCGATCCGATTCCCCCTTCCCCTCCCCCTGCGCCCTCCCACCCACCCACACATCGCCATACAGATCAAATTATTTTATTGTCATAAAGTTCGATTTAGAAATACGTTAAAAGTAACGAATCTATATTTTGTAGTCTGAGACATAATAACCATCAACTGACATGGTTAAATACTATTACAGCGCACCTGTATAAATAAAAAGTCACTACTAAGTACAACAACTTCACTCTAATTTGTAGTATTAGTTCAACGAGAATGTTTGAGTTCAGGTATATATGAGCAAGTTCCCTTTTTCTTCTGTTTTAATGTAACAGTATTAGATGAAGAGAAGTAAAAAAAATCCTCCATTTGGTAAATGGTTGAGTGTACTTCAACACTGATTTACGATATTTACTGCTGTGTTGATTATTTATTATGGCAATTTAACTGAAAAAAAATCGACTTTACCGTTACGGTATTAAAACATTAGTTTGCTATAATAATACGTTCATTTGTTATTTAAAGTTTTAAAGTGTACAGATACGAGGAATACAGAATTTGAATTAAGAAAGGATATCAAAGTTAGGAAACTACTGCAGGAAATAGCTTTCTCCAATATTTATATCTGTAAGTATTAGTTTACATTATAATTTAATAAATTATTATTTAATTTAAGATTAGAACGACACATGGGAGAAATTCCAATGATATAACACAGGGATCTGAAACAGCAACTTGCATTGTAATATTCTAAATTGCATTGTATGTTTTTGTTTCATTTGCAACTGGATTTCAGGTTATTTCAGCTATATCTGCAAAAGCAACTCATATGTATCATAAATATTTGCCGTCAGATTTCTTTATTCCTTCGTTAGATCATGCATCAAATTCATATAACAGTTTCTAAAACGTCAAGTTAAACATTTCTTATACCAGGATACTGACAACGTAATCTGTGTTGTTTGCATACGTAACCATTCTGATTGCGCTTTGTGATCTGTAATTCATGAGTAGGGTACTAAAGGTAGCATGCGTTAAGCTTAATTCCAAGGTTCTCTTATTAAAACTAAGTGGCAAACGCGGCACAAAATTTCGCAGCTATAACGTTGTTATTATCTATGGAAATTGAACTCAACTAAACAATATTAAAATGCAGAGCATCATTTGAAGGTGTGTGACGCATAAAAGTGTACACTCATATCAATGAGCTCTAGAATGTCGATATTACTGAAAACAAATTTTGTTTAATAACAATATCGTGGGTCATCCGTTACTTTGTAATACTAAATTTTGATTTCATATAATTTCTATTTCAGCTAGGGTTCATAGGATGTATGAACAGAAGAGATAATGGACCGAAAACTGTACAGTCTGTTGGTTTTGTTGATTTTGAACATCTTTACCGTGGTAACGGTATTAGGTAATTTTTCACTTCATTTGAATGCAGTTTAAAATCTTTACATGTATAAATAAGTAAATATGGTCATTTTAGACTTGGGCCACAAAGGAAGAAAAACGCATTTATTTAATAAATATTGATGTCATTATCGAGGTATGAACGCAGGTGGGCTTTTTAAAGTGTGTGCATATATTAACTAGCCCAACTTCGTAAATATCCCCGATAATGACATCAGTCGCGCAACTATTACTTATATTTACACCAAAAGTTTATAATTTCATTCAAAATGTGTTAACAATACTGCAATTATTTATGAAAATCTACAGAATTATTTTCTCACAAATTCTGTTAATAGAACGACCCGAACAGTTTATCATATGACGTCACAATAACTAGGGAAAATAATCAATCACTTCAAATCCCTTTTAAACGTAAAATTGAAAGACTAATGATAACACTACATTGAACAGATAATAAATTTACACCTTCTAACATGTTGATTTAATAATAACAAGATAATCATGTTCCACATTGCATGTATATTGTTATGCGATGATTCGCTATCCGAACAGTTCCAAATATGTTGCGTCCATCGGTAAATATTTGCAGTTGCAGAAAGGCAGTTCATTTAATTAATGGAAGTTGAGGACATTGTGGGATTATTTCAATGCAAACTAGTCAAGCCCGACTTAAAGTGTTCCAGTGAAGTCGTGTTTCACTCACCGTTCCATAGCAGTAATCCTATAATTTATCGATAAAGCTATTTTGATTCGTGTAAGGTTTTGTGGTGTTGATACGTCCGTGTTCCTTATTCATTGCCGTTTGAGCCCTTGTCATGTATCTCTGTATCGACTTCTGGACGTGCCTCTGTATCTTTTATTAAATTAACATTATAATTATAGTATTTAAGTCTCGGGCCGTTTCTAAACACTAGGGCCATTTGTCACACATCTGCCCAGCTCAGAAATATGCTTACACCTGAGTGAGTAGAAATATGACCAGTTTACCATAAAACTGATTTGCGACAAACAGAATTGGTTCTTATAGTGGTTTTATTAATAACAAGCGTCTGGTACCATAACAAATATGTGTTATATATGAAAAAGTCAACCAAAGAAGTACTGTTGACCTCTAATACACAATACACCATGAGAACTGCACTTCAATTTCAATAACAACAAACATTTACGCAATGTTGTTTGCTTACGTCATATCTCCTTTTATGCGTCATATTATTCAGGTTTCAGAGCCTGCTCTGCTAAAGGAATATTTAAACTTGGACAACTATTCAAAACATGAATACAATTTATGTAATTGTAATTGCTTATTTGTGCTGTCTTGTTCTGACAATTTTCATAAGTATCAACTTATAGTCCTCCAGCTGACAACTTTTTGTTCGAAGGAAAATATAAATGCCTAACGACCCAGGATGTCCGTGCTAGTTAGTAATTGCAATGGTGCCAAATGGTGCAATTCCAACTATCATCGCACACCATAGCTATAGTAGTACCTGTGTTGTTTTATAGAACAACTTGAGGTTTATAAAATGAAAATAATATTTTAAATTCTCTAAAAAGTGCTATTTAACTAATTTAGAAGATACTTGTACTGCACCCCTGGCACTTCTTTTTCAGGCTCACTGTCATGATGCATAAGCAAAACTCCTTATAGGGAATCATAGTTATTTGATCGATATTTAAGTGTTTAAAGTTCTTCATATTTATAATGATTTTCTCAACAACATGTTCTAAAACCGTAAAGAAGTTGAATGCTTTTCAAAACATAAAATACAATACAACAAACAATACAGTTGTGGAAAGTGTTTAAACTTGGTACAAAACTGTTGCAGTCGTGTGATATGACTCCGACTTCGTCGAAAATGAAAACATTGTGACTTCCTTTAAAGATGAACAAAATTGTTTGTTTTTTGTCACAGAAAACAAACTAAGAATTGCAATGGGAATACTCAACGTATTAATGCTTATCCGTGTCAATGTAAAATGATGTCCAACAAGTTTGGGTGAATCATATTGTTGTAATGTTTGGGTGGAATACCATATCATTCTCACTACTATCATTTTGAAAATAGAAAGCAAAAATATAAGGAAACGTTGTTTCTTTCGAATAAGTTAACTCTTGACGTGCTCAATAATTAATATAAAGGTTTGCAGGAAAAACGAATACTGCTTTGGGATATCCGAGTTTCTGACATTTTGCATTTCCGGATAACACGGCAAACTTGGTTATCATTTCGAAACCGGATTTTACTTTTTAAATCCATTTTAAATTGTACTATCAGTCGACCTCCTAAAAGCTTTCGCATCGGAAGACGTTCAGTCCTTTCACTATTTTCTCACTCTACAAGCAATGCCAATTAAACGCTAAAAAGTATCAGAAGGACTTTGACTTGATGTTTGCGATTTAAAGAGCATAACTGTGTCCGATATATTTTTTGCAGACATTATTTGTTATGTATCATTCAAATAAGAGACATGTTGGTGTCTAAGATCTCCTTGATCATGCTTTTCCAACCATACGTACTGTTAAAGGATCTGTCCGGTGTATTTTTACATCAGTTTGCGAAACAGTTTTTTTTTTATTTATTTCATATCCAGTCATTGGGTATAAAGTGAATGGAAGCGCATACCAATCCTCAACATACAATTCCTGTTCAGCAGAGAAAGCCTTCGATGGTGTAAAAATATTCCAGGAATGGGAAAATCCATGCACATGTAGTATAACAGGATTTTATCGATTACCACATTGGTGGGAGATGAATTTTGGGTCCAAGCATTTGATTGGATCTATACAAGTCAGCGGTCGTTATGGTACGTATGAGGTAGTCATTTATTTTGTAAGCAAGGCATAGTTTTACATATACACAATGGTGCAAATCACCGAAGTCGCCGCATTTGCATTATATATTATTGCATGTCTGATTATTTGTGAGTAGGCAGTTCATACATTGCATTTAATCGCAAACAGAACGACCGACTTCAATTGACAATTTGTGCAATACATTGAAAGTATGCTAATCATAAAATAATATTTTTGCTAGTTAAAGATCTATGCTTTACTAAACGGTATTCTAAATGTGTTTAAATTAGATACTGCACCTGAAATTGTTTGAATAACTGACAGTACTGATGAAACTTGTATGGTGTAATCATATGCTATAATTTCATGCTGGTGCATTTGTTATATTAAGCATTGAGAAACAAGTATTTTATTTCCGACATGTATCAAGAGCAAACAATAGTTTTAAATTCCAAAATATACCTACCAAACAACATAGATATAGTCATATATTGTAAGCGCAGAGTAGTATCCATACTCACAAAATAAAAAAAAAATGTATACCGTATTATCAACGAGTTAAAGAACATCGCCCGTTATAACTCATTACTGTATGATACATCCAAGCTTAATTGCATTAACGAAATACCAAGAAATTTGATAACATCAACTCTAATGAATCAGGTCGAAGCAGAACGCATTGCATAATTTACATTTATATTTATTGAAGCATCTGTCACGACATAAGGTTAAAACAGCCATACTACAAATCCAAACAAAACGAAAATTAGCTTGTCTAAAAATAAGACACAAGGATTTTACTTCAGAATGGAAGCAAAAACGCTTGATATATGCAAACTAGTACATGTTGAAAGGGATATTTCGCAAACAATGTTTAGGGCCAACTGCAACTTTAGCGAGTAAACACATTTACACGTACATGAACAAGTTCAGAAATAACATGGAACGCCAACATAATAATTGTAATTGCTGGGCGTTAAAATCAAATGCGAAAACAAAGTTCAAGATACCAAACTTTAAATAGGTAATAATGACAATGAAAAGAAATACCAAATACAATTGTCAATTAATGTAATACATTAAAAGTATGTTTAACAAAACAGCTTCTTTTACTTGCTAGTTAAACATCAGTTATAATCAGTTCTCAATGATAACGTTAATGACAAAACAGATTTGGATATTACACGGAATGTGAGGTCATTCACATTGGGAGCAACAACACGTACTGCTTAAAGTTACAATACAAGACAGCTATCCGACATCGCTCGCATTTGTCATTAAAGGTTTAAAACTGATTGTTTTGAGTGTTTCCCTGTGCAAACGAGGATGTCACACTTATAACAAACACAAGTAATTAAACATGCTGTCAAATATGTATGGGATCAGCACGGCTAAAAGTCAAATCGGATTGAATCCTAAACCCGAAGAATAGCCTATTAAATATATGAAGCATGTTTGCAGGTCTGAAGACGGATTAACGGATAAAACAATAACATTACAAAACCATTCACGGACGTCAAAGCTAACCGCAGTCGAACAAAATGGAGCTATTTACTTTAATTGCAATATTGAAGCTAGAGTTAACTGCATTCAGAAAAGAATAATAAGAGAGTCACAAGAGGAGTCAATCGCCCGCTAAAATCAAATAATGTAATAAGTGGGATTCAATAAAATTCACAGGGTTGAGAACAGCATGCACTTCGCCTATCGTACGAATTTCGTCATCGAATACTCACAGGTATAATGTAAAATAGGTATAATGCCTGTTTAAAGATGTTTTGAAAGGTCATTGAGCCGATCAGCTAATTTAGCTGAAGAATTACGCATATTGTTTTTTGAACATCGCCGTATAGGTCAGGATGGGTTACTACATTAGCGATCATGATTTTAAGGATATATTTCAATTTAATATTAATTAGAGAATATGTTGTATTTCTGATTAAGTATCAGTGGACAGGTTAAAATCAATTTAGTATATCTAGCACCTTAACAGTGTAACAGTCATAAGTTAACTACGGAAATCACTCTCGTCCGAAAATACTCTAGCTTATTCAACCATCTGTGTAATAAATACACCTTAACAGGGAGTCTCTTGAATATTACCGTCCAATGACGTGTTATTAATAATGTGAATGTTAAAATCATCATGCTTGTAATAGCGTTTAATGGACAATTTAACCATTTTCAAGTTGTTGACGAAAATGATTCAAATTGTATCACAACTTTACAAGTACGTATGTTATATGTATATCTTCCATTTGTGTTAGGAAGTATGTCAACCAGTTTCTCTTTTTATCGTGTTCCCTCTATGACTGAGACAAAAATTGCTGCAGCGTCTGTTCATATAAGCTCTTAGATTTGTACATTGAGACATCTGGCGCTTGTCCTGTTCATGTCACTCATTATATAGAAACCCATATATATTTTTATTAAATGTGTTTTAATAATGAATAAAAACTATGGCATTAATGATTAGACGACATCCAAGAGTTCATTATCAAATCAGAAAGTTAAAAGTCAATGTTACGCTAATCAATCGAAAGCATTCTCTGATAGTTTTTTGAAACCTATTTCCATTTTAATTCATATGTTTTCACTGTCGTTTGCCAGCAAATTTTATAAAACGTGCTCGTCACTGTCAATTTGTATCGTCGAGAACTCGGTTTCAAGTGACAACAAAATTTACGATTCAATTGGTGGGTATAAGTGGGCTCATTTGCAAACAGTAGTTATAGTGAACAAAACGCTATGAAGATCGTGGAAACATTATATTAGCAATGTGTATCCCTTGACAAACATTCATTTGTTTTATTTTATGCGGGTCCGTTTAGCCTATTTCGATTTAAAGGTAATATGGTTTTAGTCAAATAGTAAAATCTTAATGCTAAATGCTAAAAATTCAAGTTATCGGTTATTTACGAATGCTTTTACCGTCGCCCTTTTACTTAATTTCATTTCGATTACAAAAATTCAATTAGGAACATGCCCGTTAATGTTTGAAAAAGGTTTTAATAACCGTTTGGCATTGGCACGGGATGAAAGTCCCATTTCTGACGGTATTAGGACCGAGGCCGGGAGAGCAATAAGGCAGCATATTTGGACGCAGCTTTATTTTATTTTATAACAGATGCCGCATCAATACAGAGTCGAAACCTTGTCGCTTATATAAGTAACGACACGATGGGAAATAACAGTGGTACAGTCGTTCACTCACCTAATTCGAGTGTTATTGGGTTAATCGTGCAGTTTCACCACGCTCCTAGGATTGCCCAGTTTATCAACATAAAACAAATGTTTACGATAGAAGTGATGACTATTTGTGAAGTTGAAGTATTTGGAGCAAGTAAGACTTTTTTGTGAGATTTAGGTATCATTATTTCGCACTTTATTTGCAGGGCATGATATTCGTACTTTTAAAGCACTCTCCTACGTTGTTATGGGTCGGGTATCGACAAGTTGAATGTTGTGTTGTGTGTACAAACTGCTGAAACACTTGACAGTAGCTGCTTCAAAGATAAAAATAGTTTGTCATAGTATTTGTTAATATGAAAGAATATACAAATTTTCAACAAATATCCCAAAACGATTCAGTAATATTGTAGGAAGTTTGACAAATTAAGATTGAGTGTACGAATTTCTGATTATATTATCAATCAGTTACCGTTTAATGTGTGTGCTCAATATGATTTACATTATTCCTTATATAACCGTGATCTACAATGTTTAAGTCCATTAATTTTAACAAACAAATTGAAGCATTTGCAATACACTTACAAATCTATATAGAACAACTAGAGAAGCCATAAAAAACATGATAAGTTTTCATAAATGCGTGATTTCACATGTCTTGACTTGAACGTGGTACCTAATAAATACATGTTAATATCATTTTTTAACAGAGTTTTTTTTCAAATTATTACAGCCTGTCCGTCTGGATATTTTGGTGACAAGTGTTTGCGAAGATGTCATTGTAAAAACCAATGTGAAGTTGTTTCTGGCAACTGCACTGTTTGTGAACCGGGTTGGGAGCTACCTACATGTGAAACTGGTATTTCCTTAAATGTATCAATATTGTGTATAACAATTTCCTCGACATCCATGATACTATATGTTTGTGTATAAATATACATAAATACTAGGTTAGTACCGTGGATGGATAAATGGCGAGGTGGGGGAATTTCGATGTTTATAAAAACACGGTAGATTACCTTAAAAGTATCAAGTACTTTATAAAAAGTGAGCACAACAGTTTTTATTCTTGACATCGGCACACTAGGTATACATTTTTTAATGTACCAAAAATCAAAACTGTTCAATTTTATTCAATATATTTCTATTGAAGGTAATGGCATTTTTTAATCAATGATCATTCATAATCAATTTAAAACAAAAAAAAAAATTTAAAAAGCATAAAAGTAATACAGTCACCAAACATAATCAAATCATTAAACAATTATTTTGCACAGTCTACACAAATCAAACAAGTTTACAATCGTCACATATTCAATGGATTTTATTAATGTTGATATTAAAGATAAATGTGAATTGGGGTTAGAACTGCATCGGCAAAAAGAGAACTTATTTTTATGTTGGATGTTGTCATTTAGCACCGAAATGGAAGTAACTGTCGTTTACTGCTGCACATTTTAGCCCTTCTGGTTGGGTTAAGTGTAAATGTAGAATTTTTGCCAATGCCATTACAATGTGTGATGAACTTTTCCTCGCATAAGGTCGTTGAGGTCGGTAGTTGGTAGAGTATTGAGGAGATTCTGAAGCACTGTCTGCGCTTTTCCTCTGACATTTTAGAATATAATTGAGGTTCATATTCTCGATAACATGACCAACTAACTGTAGAAAAAACATTACGTGGTCAACTATCATAATAACCCTTCATTTGTGACCGATTTGCATGCAATTGACATTATAAGGTTTATATTAATTATAAAATTACAAAGACACTAGTAGGCTTTTCATCCAAGTAAACTGAATCGCGAGTAATTCAGCTACAGCTGTTTTAACAATCTAGCTCATATTATAAATAAGTATAACTAAGACTTTTTATATCTAAATTTCATAAATGCCCATTTTAAGATTTTAAAAATATATATTGGCCCAATATTAAAACATGTGCCATAACATGTTTAACCAACGATCTAGACAGATGTACCTATTTATAATAACTAAGTAATTTTGTTCATGATACTATCAATGGCACTCTATTATTTTTATTCCTTAACAGAACGTGACTACTGGCATTAAGTGGCATGTTAAATATTTCAAGTAGTATACACAGTTGATGAATCGTGATCCTGTTTCATTTAAGGATCTTGATAACAAAGATGGAAGAAAGTCACTCTTGGCAACGCCAGCGATGCTTCATTTAATTTATGTCAGTTGAAATGAAATTAATACGTTAAAGGGGCACGAATTTATTTCAATAATATTTAAACAATTATAACCAAGGTGTGTTTTCAATACGTTTGCCTCAACAATACTTCATATATTTTGATATGTAATGGCTATATGCTTTCTGCATATATACTCGTATTTCGATATTACCTATGTTTTTACTATATGGAGTAACATTCGAAATATACATAATTGCCGAGACTTTAAAACAAATTGAATGAATTATCTCAACAATATATCAGCCAATCTATTTTACAGATATAAGGTGACCGATTAGAAATGTTGCTCAATGCATAGAAAAATAACGAAATTATGACACGATTGTTTCAACTTACGACTAAGAACATTAATTATATAAATCCCAAAACCTGAAACATGATATTGTTATCTTTTATCAAATCATATAACCGCGTAATTAATATGTTGAATTCTGTAACAGTCTGTTCACAAGGGTTTCATGGACAAAATTGCAGCGAAGAATGTTCACAGAATTGTAGAAAAGACATTTGCAACGCACAAGACGGCAACTGTGTTCTAGGATGTAAACCAGGATTCGATTTTGTATTGAACATGAAATGCTTACGGGGTAATGTATTCCGTTAACGCCAGTGGTTTGTCCCTTGGAATATTTGTGTGCAAATTTATATTATACACATGACTTCAATAATGTGAATCATTGTAAAGACTATACTGATTTGTTTTATAAAGTGACAGCTACAAGAAATAGCGAATCTAATACACATATAATGTGGCAAAATTGTATTTCTTTACAAAACAGTAAGATAAACGTTTGTTCACTTCAAAATGGAGTAAAATCGAAATTAATATCAAAACTCTTAATTGATTACCTTTTTGGATATTCTCAACAGAACCTTACTGATTATTTTCGTTATTTATCAAATGTTTACCACAATGATGAAAGTCTGTTGAATTTTGTTACAGTCTGTATACAAGGCTATTTTGGACAAAATTGCAGCAAAGAATGCTCACAGAATTGTAGGAATGATAAGTGCAACGCAGTGGACGGCAACTGTGTGCTAGGCTGCAAACCAGGATTTGATTTTACAATGAACAAGAACTGCTCATCTGGTAGGTTACTCCGTTAATGCCATTGATTAAGAATATTCGTGTCCAAATTATATGCACAAACATAACGTTAATAATCGGATTTTCTAAGACTGAGGTAATACTTATTTATGTTCCTTTTAATGAGACAGTTGAAAAAAGCTCTAAATATGGCCAAAACTTCAACACATTTGTTTTGGCAAAGTTGTTTGTTTTGTTGAAATCATGATGCTTGTAGTTTCTCTTCTTATCAAAATGGAGAACAAAGAATCAAAACCTTGAATTGATTCCCGTTTGCAACTTTTTAACAAAACCATGATTATGATTTAAATATTTTTTATCAAACATGTAGAACAACTATTCTGGTCTATTAACTTTTGTTACAGTCTGTAGACAAGGATATTATGGACAAAATTGCAGCAAATATTGTTCGCAGAATTGTAGGTACGAAATTTGCAACGCACAGGACGGCAACTGCGTGATAGGATGCAAACCTGGATTCGATTTTACAATTAACCTAAACTGCTCATCTGGTAATGTGTCCTCCGTAAATGCCAACGTTTTGTCCATTGGAATACTAGTGTGCACATTTATATACATACACATGACCTTAATGATTTAATCTTTGTCAGTATTAAGGATATACTGTTATATGTTGTTTTTTAATGTCAGAGATACAATAAATAGACAATCTATTACACATTTATTGAGGCAAATTGTATTTTCACAAAATTCAGAACGATGAAAGTGTGCTCTCATCGAAATGAGTAAAATATATCACAACCCTTAATTGATTCCTTTTTGGAACTTCTCAACAGAACCTAAATTGTGACATTTGTTTACCAAATATCTAAACCTACGTGAAATATCTATTTAAATTTATTACAGTATGTACACAGGGCTATTTTGGACAAAATTGCAGCAAAAAATGCTCACATAATTGTAGGGATGATAATTGCAACGCAGAGGACGGCACCTGTGTGCAAGGATGCAAACGAGGATTCGACTTTACCGTAAACACGAACTGCTCATCTGGTAACGTACTCCTTAAATTCCAATTGCCTGTCCATTTGACTATTCACATGCAAATGTCTATGCATAAACATAAATATAATAAGTTGAATGTTTGTCTAGACTAAGTTAAAACAGATATATGTTTCACAATTGGATAGTTACAAATGAACAAAATATAACCAATTCTACTAAAATTTATACAGGAAAACTTGTACTTTCTTTAAAGTCCGAATAAAATATTTGTTTCCATCTAAATGGAGTAAAAATCAAAACACTTATTTCATTCCCGTTATGAATTGTAATGTTATGAATATAACAATTTACAAACACGAAGCCCTATTAGGAATAGGGAAAACAGCAAGTATAGTAATATCTGTATTTTTTTAATCATCTTAATGAAATTTTATATCAATTCAACAAAATGTAATGACAGACAAATATCTTTCGATGCATTTTTACATTATCTGAAATTAAGAATCAAAATAGAAGAGCAAATAGCATTTAACAATGATTAGTATGAGACTCTTAGAAATAAATGGGAAGTAATCACTATTCTAAACAACTAATATAAATAGAAAGACACGTCTGGCCTAAAAAAAACACATTTCACATCATTGTTTGTTTTCCTCACATAGATAAAGTAATATTTTGAAGATAAAAGGGGACATCACTTGTGCGTGTGTGTGTGTGTGTGTGTGTGTGCGTGTGCGTGTGCGTGTGCGTGTGCGTGTGCGTGTGCGCGCGTGTGCGTGTGTGTGTGTGTGCGTGTGCGTGTGCGCGCGCGTGTGTGTGTGTGTGTGCGCGCGCGCGATAGAAAATTGTTTTTTTTTCTACACAACATGGAAATGTTTAAGCATACATATGTTCTTGATATATTATGTAAATATGATATATGTTGAATATAAAATGAGAAAACAAATGAATTGCTAATGTTTCTGACCAAGACAAATTGATTATTTTATTTAATAGCACGTATCCATAATATCTATGTGAAAAGTAGTTTTACATACCAATAAAATTGATTGTATTTAAGAATGTCAACCCGGATTTTACGATGATTGCAAAAAGGTTTGTGGACAATGTAAACAGCCACCATGTAAAACAACTGATGGCCATTGCTTTGGCGGCGGCTGTGAAAAAGGATACAAAGGAGATAAATGTGACAAAGGTAATATAATCTTGGTATTCAAATTGCTTGTTTCACCGATTAATTCATACGTTATAAATTTCAAAACTCTTCCAGCTTCCTACAGTCATATCAGTAGATATTAAAGTAGGTAAAATAGTTTTTGTTGGTGTCACCTCAGAATAATGTCAGACACATAGGGATTACTATGTCCAGAGTGTCTACCTCGTCCGCCTCGTGGTCCGTGTCGTGCATATATATATATATATATATATATATATATATATATATATATATATATATATATATATATATATATATATATATATATATATATATATATATATATATATATATATATATATGTGTGTGTGTCTTCATGTCAACGGGATGTGCAACCTTGGATATATATATATATATATACATTACTGCACTTTATTCAGAGGTGTTTGCTTGTAAATGAGATCGTGCAGTCGAAGATGCAAACAAGGATTGCGGTGTATAAACGCTGGACAAAATAATCTAAATGTGTCTGCCATGCTTTACATACGACCGAAAATAGGTTTCCGATGATTTACTTGTGTATGGAGTGCTGTAAAGTCTTCAGGCTGTGCATGAGAATGTATATTGGATATGATCAGTGAATGACCCGTGTTGCTATTGCCACGTCAGCATTGGGCGCTGCCGACAGGCGACACATCAAAATCGCGAATCTTTAGTTTAAGGATGTACCAATTTGTCAAGCGTTTTTTCATGTTTTAAGGATGCCGCACCGGCAGTTATGGCGACAAATGCTCAAGCAATTGTAGTCAACAGTGTATCGCTGTCACCATGTCAACGGGATGTGCAACCTTGGATGCAAGCCTGGTTATACTTTTTTGATCGACCCAAAGTGTAAAACTCGTAAGTATTGATATGTTGTTTTTTCCTGTACATTCGATTATGATTTTATTGAGGTGAGCACAGTTTGCGTTAATAATGCACATTGATAATAATTCTTTTATTGTTCTAATGAATGAATATCTCGGCTGAAATATAAAAATACTGTACCACCTCGAGGTTGTTACATCACTGAAGGAGGCAGGATGATATGATAACCGCAATGTTGGATGCGCCATTAATGGTACATTTATATGGCCTAATGCGTTTAAACTATTTTAAGCCAAATCGTCGTTATTACAAATCGTATGAAATAATTATTCGATGGGCTTCTTATAGGCATTGCATTTACACATGCTTCATTATTTTTGCAGCCATGAATGTGACCCCATGTTAATATGTTTATACTGGTTACTGCCCTGACATTGTGTTCTTTTCTTATAAAGCATGCACAAATGGAAATTATGGCAATAACTGCACCCAGTATTGTGGCGGATGAATAAATGCATTTTCTTTATGGCACAACAGCGCCCGGTTAAAGTTTAAAATCCATTATGCTGGCAACAATGAATTTGTTCATTTTTGTTTATATTTATGAACATTTCACAAAAGAAAGAACAATTGGTCAGTGTCTGACTACGTTAGAGGGGGCGCAACGTTCGAGTGCAACTCTTGCCGTGCGCCCAATCCTCCTTGAGTCATATACATCTAGGGTTTAAACGTGTGTTTCCATCCGAAATTGCTTTTTGCGCATTATTAATTGCGTTTACACACTTGAACATAACTCGAAATGATATGCCTGAATATTTCTAATGTTTTACCATGAATTTGGGCCAATTTCAAACCTTTATTTTTCATACAATTGGCTCACGATTTGAATGCAGCCAATTATATTTGTTAATACCAACATCCCAAGTATTTTGATCATTATCATCACAGTATTGTCAAACTTATCACACGTCCATTAGTGTTCTTTTATGTGCTAAATTTAAAATCACATAATTTATTACTGTAAATTCAAAGTAATATAGCGTTTATTTTTTAGGTGAATGCTGTAGTATGTTCAATCGGATTTGTACAGCGTACATATATCGCTCTTATGTATACATTTCCTTATAATTTGCCGTGTAATTTGAACAAAATATTACAAAAAGCTTTGATGGTTAACAAGAATGCCTTCTATTACGGGATTTGGTGTTGATGATGCAAAATACCTGGACCTTTTATTAAAATATTGCAATGCTTTAAGGTCAACGCAGATATCAAAACTGATTCATGTTTCCTGGTTTTTTTAGCCAACAGCTCCATTCAAAAATATATTGCAAGGGTCTATGTTACGAGTTAATTGTACTGGAACATTAGAAAACACCAACATAGCCACAACGTGCCATCATATAAAAATCATATAGATATCAAGTGATTTATGCGTTTCTACCCCACATAGAGGAATGCCCTGAGTTCAAACATGGATAGCCATTGTCAAGAATCAAGCATTTAAACGACGAGTTATAGTTAATTTCTCCTAAGTTTGCTCTGAAGTGGTCGGAAAAGGACTTACTGAGATACTTCCGGTCGGATGGTAGTAAAAATATGGCTCAAACGGGTATATTCAGCTATGCCAAAATCGAACCGGAAAACCGCTTTCTATAAAGATAATTCTAATTTACAAACTACCCGACATTGAATCAAGATATGAATATCAGATTTAACTAAAGTCAGATTATTCAAGCCCCCCCCCCGCTTAATCCAATCCTCAAAAGCTAAAAATACTAATATATAAACAATAGTTTTATTTCAACAAGTTTTGTTTAAACCCCTGATAAGTTTTACATTCCTTTCGTTTCAGACCACAACATTATGTACTAATGTTAGCTTCCTCCGTACGAGGCTGACACAGCTCTACAAATGGACAAATCTGTTTTCAGTTGTGCTAACCCCATTGCCTTCTTCAAATTAAAGATGTGCCCCTCCGCTTTAAATGCTCGATTCATGTGACCATCATTTCCTGTTCATTATACGAGTCTGGTTGCCTGTGTTCGATCCATTTTAAATTTAAATGATGTCTTTCGATGGGAGCCTAATCTTGTAACGTGCCAGCTGTATGTCCAATCGGCGTTGGACATCTTATTGTGTGTGTTTGGATACTCGGCTGAGCTTTTTTTGTCAAGATCTATGAGTTTCTGTCTTCAAAGCTGATCTCTGTAATTTTATTTTGAGCTTTATTGGTCAGTGTAATGCCAACTATTGGGATTATCTTTGTAGTTTATTGATACGGGGATGGGCACTGTAGTTTCTGGGAACTGGTCTATATACGTTTGGCTGTTTTTCTGATCCTATCGGTTTTTATCTTTCCACTATAGAATGTCCAGGTGACACGTACGGTACCATGTGCCACAGCAGCTGCAGTAAGAAATGTAAATATGGATGTAACAAAGTTGATGGTGAATGCAATTGCTGTGTGGACGGCTGGGCTGGACAGTTTTGCGGTAGGTGAAAACAAAACATTTGTAAGTCACTATCGAAACATTTCAAATCGGAAACTAAGCCGTTACAATACGATTGTTAAAAGCCTATCAACTACGAAAAGGTGACTTGCAGGTTAAATCAGAGAAAATTTCAGTTTTTCTTAAAAGGAAACCCCGTAGCAGTTCATGCATATAGCGATGAGTGATAAAATAATTATAGTTAAATACATTTAATCTTTAAGATGATAAGGAGGAGCAGAAGTTTACCATCTCCGAGGTTGCCGTGGTGGCTGGCGGGTCGATTGGAGGTTGTCTTTTTCTTCTCGGACTGATGTTTGCTTGTGTTCTTGGATATAGAAGATACATGTCGGCATCTAAAAAAAGAGACACAACTTGCGTTGTTCCGTGAGTGTGTCATATTTTTATATCGCTGTCTGAGTCTTATAGTTGATAATGAGTGTACTGAAGGATACATTCGATATAATGTGCGAACATTACATGCACATTTAGATATATGTTAGTGAAATGTTGTGAAATCCAGTACATGTATCAAAAAGTGCTGTGTTCAGTTAATGATGAATTGATTCTTTATAACATACACGTTTTGCCATGACGAAAAAATGATGTATTTGAAACCATTATTGAGATATTTTTTAATCCAGTCCACAAGCATGACAATATTTTACTAGAGCTTGACCACTAAATGGTATGATCGAAAATTGTCTTAAATCCGCCAAAGAACCTTTACATTTATGTGATTTGCTACCAGGTGTGGTAGATTGTTCACATTTGCAGTAAAACAGCAGAGTTTTATACATTTGTATTGTTATACTTTATATTGTCCTATCTTATGTGGCATGAGGGGTATGCAGGTTATATGACCTACTGGGGATGCTTTTTAATGTTCTCGTAACCAAATAATATAAATCCAATTTACATAGCATATTTTGATAGCAATTATAATTAAATGACTTTTTGGGTTAAAAAGATGGTAAATTGCACACTTAACATATTTTCAGAGACAGAATATATGCTAACACTGGGAGAGAATACGAAGGCCCCTATGAAATCCCACTTAAAAACAGCAATGAACATATATACCAGACAATCCAAAACTGACACGTGTCAAGAAATGTTCTCTTTGTAAATATGCGAAGAAAATATTACGTTATTTCAATGGAACTGTGACGTATGTGTGTGCTCCAGAGGCAATAATAATTACGTGTGTGCTTCAGTAACACAGACACTTTTGCTTGTGCACCAGTGACACGTTATATGATGCGTGTGCTTCAGTGACACGTTTAACGTATACTGTTTATCAAAAGCGAAATCAAAGACTGAATATATTTAAACACATTTTATAAATTCTTATCTTTTTAGTTGGACTATACAACTGTTACATGGTATTTCAGTGTACGTTGGGAGACCCAAATACATTAACAGGTACGACAAAGAGCCGTGTTATATTACAGGGTTTGCAAAAATCAACATAGTAGAGCTACATGATTTAATTATTGTAAATGGTGCCATCTTATCCTTATTATATCAAATTGATATACTGCATTGTTCAATATGTCTATATGGCGATATGATTGTATGCGTCGTGTGTACTGTTTACGTTACCAAACACTATTAATATTTACTTATTTTAGTTTTTAACTATACGTGGAAGCCATTTTTATTTCATTGCAACATTATTTGTTTAATTGATGAACTCCGTTGTTATTTCTGAAGTTTTTGTCGGTTAAAACATAGTCGGTCATGTTTATCT
This sequence comes from Mya arenaria, assembly GCF_026914265.1. NCBI lineage: Eukaryota > Metazoa > Mollusca > Bivalvia > Myida > Myidae > Mya > Mya arenaria. The sequence goes on along the minus strand of NC_069124.1, from coordinate 28,899,978 downwards.
ACATGTACATATTAAACCCGATATTAAACTTATATGTATTTGACTTTTGTGGTGCTTGTAACTGAAAATCCAGGGCCCGTATCCACAGAGCTATTTGATGGAAATGAATTCCTTATATTGTTTTACAATTGCTACACTTTCAATAAAGAATAGTATGCATAAATTTTACAACAATTGAAGTATGTTAATAGGAACTGATTAATGTAACAATATTTTCCTATTTTGTATGCATGTTTTAGTAATGATATAGTTTTATTTTTAAAATCGATATAATGGTATCAATAATTAGTTTAAAAGTGTCAACTTTTCCATCACCGGCTTAAGCAGAATTTATTTTTGAAAATAGTCATGGCATAATTATTGATTTCAAAGGCTCTGAAACCTAAATTATTATTCCGAAAGACAATATGCATTCACCACACGACAGTAAATGCTAGTTGTAGTGTATGGTAAAAACGTTCATGAAAGGATCTATTTTTTTCGTTTTTTAATCGGTGTAAGCAATTACTAATGCATATTTATTCATAAAGATAATGCTAATATTTGGACACAAATGTTGAGGGCGTAAGTACTAACACATAAATGAAGGAAAATAAATGTTAAATGCATTTCAAACAACAGTATTAGAAGGATGGGACAAATTCAAATCAAAATAAAACATCCTTGAACTTTCCATTTTGTTAAAAATAATGATATTATGTAACATGTTATTGTTGTTGTTGTTTTTTTTGTTTATTGTTAGTTCACTAAATGTTGATGATTTCGTTGCTATATAAAGATTATTTCTAAGAGTTTGTTTTCTCTAGAACATTTCCGGCAGGCGACTAGTTGCCCGTTGTTCTTTTATGAGCAGTTGCCGACTGTTATAAGATCTGAATATGATAAAATCATCCAAAGAAATGAATAAATGAAGAATGACGGTCGATCGTTCGTGTGAACTAGTAAATAGCTACTCGAAGTTACCAACCAACAGCTAATTGAGATGTGTACATGCAACACACGACGTTATTTCATGGGAATTAACAATCTACTGTTCAAGTTGCTAAAAGTGTCATGAACCAATGGTGTTTATTATGGAGTACAGAAGGTTACCAAATCACGAGCTTGGTTTCCAGAGAAAACTTATGCCATTGGTTTGGCTAAGTAAGCTGTTTACAACTAACTAAAAATCTAAGGCAACTCTATGCATATCCGTTGTAACAGGGAGCGTTAGTTTAAACTTATATAAACTTACAACGATTGTGAATCAAGTTATTTCAACATTATATTAAAATTTCTGGTTGGTACGGTTTTACGCGAAAGTGTGGTGTTGTGATGTGGCGGAAACCGGAGTACCCGGTGAAAACCCAATTATACGGCTTGGTGACCACAAACCAAACGCACAGGAAGAGTTTGCGATTGTTCACCGAACAGTTTTCATCTGACAATATCATTCTTTCGGAAACAAACATGAATGTGTCATCTCTGTAGTTTATTTCATATTAAAACAAGGGTATACGTTACTCGAGATGTTGATTATGTATTAAGTATTGATTTTGACATCAAAAGTAAACAAAACATTGGTAAAATATCAGGTGTGTTTTGATTTATATTTGGACATGATTTGCAGTTGAACACTTTGCATATTTAAAGTATATACACTGCAAATAGAAAACAAAGCAATTTATCACACACATGATATCTATAATACTTATTTATAAGTACTAGACGCATATTCATGACGTACGGTTTCTTGCAGAGCAGAAATTTATGTTCGTAGATCAAATACACCAACGCAAAGCAGAAGCAAGGTTGATATTATATCGAGTATTAAAATAACAATGTATATTGTTTAATGGAAAGCATTCGAAAACGAGATGTTGGTTCATTCCACAAAACGAGAGTTTCTTTTTAGTCATTCAGAGATTGCATTGCTGGTATTCTCCGGCGCGCATACAGCACCAGAAATGGCAAGCACCTGACGTTATCGTTATCTATTTCTCAATCCACGTCGGCAGTCTTCTTCAATACTTAAAGTGTATTCGGGTAGACCCTCGCATTGCATCCAATCATAACTGTAACCGGGTCAGACATTCCAATATTATTTATAAAAAAGTGACGACCACATCAGTAGTAACAATGCCACCCAAATTTAAATTCAACAGCCAAGTATTATTAGTGTTTCCAGTTGTTATTTTACTGTTTAAATTAGTATATTCCGTTGAAAACTGTATTGGATTGCATCTTCTCACACATTTTTTATCATTAACAATATATATTTATCTGATACATAACAGACCTATAAGATAAAGTAAAATATTTATTTTTTTAATAAATATTGTTTAAATCATCGCTGGAAAAGATACCTTCATCTTGCTCAGTGTTATTATCGAACACTGTAATACTTCTCCTAATCTATATGTTTGTTTTGTCTAATGCTCAGATTGAGCGTTGACTTTATAAAACTTCGCAAATATGAACATTTTTGTTCGAATTTCCTCCTATAGTTTGCATATATATTTTAATATATCAATGAGCTTTGATTATATAGCAATATTCCATCCAACCACATGAAGCAATTTTGTATAATAACGGATATTACATTAGCGTGCAGGCTGGCTGCACAATGCACAATGCATAATACGTATCTTGAGTTTAGCAGTACTCTTTATTGCTTGGTCATGACAATGAACTATATAAAGTATCATGTTAGTATGATCGTATTAAGTTAAATGTTATCTAAAATGGTGTATATAATGCGATATATTGTGTTTTAATCTGTATCTGAAGAAGGATTGTCAAATTAATGTTTTATCGAGTTATGCCTTTACGTAAAGCAAAAGAAACTGATGTTTTTGGCCCAAACAGTGTAAGAATCAAGACAATAACATCACAACTTCATCCTTTTCAGAGACCTAATATAATACATATGATTTTCTTCCAGTGAAAATTTGTTTAATTGTCAAAGTATATCTCCAATTGAATTATTATCATGTTGTCACTTGACGACAAATAAAGTTGTGTATTCATTTTCTATAAGTTTATTTCCTTCCTGGACATCTATCAATGTAAGCATGAACATTTCACAGGTTCTTTCCGAGTAGTTGTCTCTTTATGTAACCTTACACTAACTGTATAAGACTTGCACCATTAAAATGATTTTAAATAAACTCTTACCTAGCAAAAAAGCTGTATCATGTGACGAAATCAAGCACCTCGTATTTTCGATTTGGAACTTATGCATAGTGTAATAAGGATAAGGGTATGACCTATCAAGTTTGTCACTATGTTAATACACCCACTGCAACAGTATGTAATAATGAAAATACTTAAAGCACAAGGCAAATTGAAACAATTGCCTTATATCAGATGTTTTAAACCCTTTTCGTATCAATGCACACATCGACTTTACTTTCGAATTTCAAATAAAAATTACAAAGGGTCCAAAACACTCTAGATAGACACTTGCATGTGTTTACTTTCTTCTCTGCAAAGTGATATATACGCAGTGTGTCCCGCATTGAGGGCATGTCACGCGATAGCTTTTTGTTAAAGTGTTTGTCATACATTTCAGCCGAAGTGTTTGTAAACGTTCGGATACATTCGTGCAAGGTTTGCTGTAACACAAATCTCGCCAATTGCATGTTGTTTAGTTTAAACATATTTAGTTTACAACGATTGTGAAACAAGTTATTACAACATTATATTAATCACTCTCGTTGGCACGATTTTACGCGAGAGTGTGGTCTTGTTTGCATGTTGTGTATTTATCAATTAAACATTTGGTGCTGTAAATAAGTTTTACTGGATACAGACATTGTTGTTGATGCTGCAAAAGGTATATTGTTGTTTTTTTTTTAAAAACATAAGGCGTTTGGTAGATACTTTTTGCACTAGTCCAAGCAACAGTTAGCTCGTTTTTGTATAACTGTAGAATGTTTCTGCTGCATCAAAGTACACTTCACGAACAAATATATTCAAAGTATCGTCATTTCGAGCTGAGAAGAGATGTAGAATATTTAAATGTACGTTGTTTTTTCAGCTAGCTATTTTGGATGACCTCAGAAACAAAACGTCCATAACACTTATCAAATATAAAACAAATTAATACTGTTCTCACTGCTTTAACTCTTTCTGCTTTCATTTTTAAACAATTGTCAACTTCTACATGGTAATACGCAAGTTAAAGGAAAGTTCTACTGTAACAGGAATTACATCTGGCGACACGTATGGCAACTCACTGGCTTTCTTTGTCCTGATGAAACGGCCATATAAAACACATTCTAGATTAATAAATGTGAGAAGCTGACACCCAATTTGCGGTGGTAATGAGTGTTTTTGGCCTGTATTAAAGTAGTCCTGTTAATCTTCAAACTACAGTGACGAGACTTTTCCTGCATACTATTAGATAACATCCAAACAGTTTTCTGCATGGTAGCCAAGCCGAACAAGTAGTATTTCATCAGGCTTTTCTACCCCCACCCACCCCACTACACAAGATCTAAATCACGCGCAATATCGTGCAAACTCGAGTGACACAGCACAATATAACTTTCGTCAAATCGTTGTTAAATAAATACAGTTTAATCTCAAGACAGCCGTGTAAACAAATTATTTTACAACGAAAACACTTGATATTAGGGTAGGCATATATATTATTCTAATATATTCGATGTGTTTTATTTAGCTTTAGGTAAATCGTAAATATGCAATAGCCTACCTTTGCCGATTTTTTTTTGGTTTGGAAACGATGTTCTCAAACGAAAGTTAAATGAATGTATGTGTTTTATTTAACTGTAATGAAAGGCCAAGAAGAAGATTCTTTTCGCGGGTTTGTAAAAACTGTGTAATTATTTAGCTTTATTGTATGCACCATCTATAATAACGTTATCATGATTTCTTTTGGTATTGAGCCAACGAGATTGTTTATGTTTTATTATGTTATTATTTATAAAATCATTATTTCTAAGGCAAATATATAGAGGCATTTTGTTGATTTCAGTATTTTATTTCACGAGTGTCATAGAAAACATGTTTATAGTTTTTCTATGATCATGAATACAATCCTAAACTGAAACCAACATATTTTCGGAGAGGAAACCAACTTATTTTGAAGTTTTATTAATATTATTATTTTGATTTATTTTCTCAATAACCCCATTTTTGAAAATAATGCTTTTTACGTCACTATCCGTCGGACACCCCTCACGCAAAATTATAGCTCATGATTTAATTGTCATTTTTACCGGTTCGCTGGTAAAACTTTCTCCGATATTTTGTTGATTGTTTATTATTTACTCGTTTTTAGTGCAAATATTTTATGAATGTTACTCAATGAACTTTTTTCAATGCATCTATGTTCTAAATAATTACAGTTAAAGCACGAAAGCACTTTTAAATTAAACAGGGCATGAATAAATGACCAAATACTACGCCGTCATTTATTGCATGAACATTTGAAAGGCCTTACGTGTTAGCAAAACACTTGCGGATAATATTTGGCGAAAATGTTTTGCCTAATTTTAGAGTATGTTTAATAGTCATCAATCACAGTCGAGATCAGTCTGCTTCTTTCGTTTTCAAGGTAAAAAGAGAAGGCCTGGGTGGGGTAATATGTTAATGTTGTGTGAATTTCCCGGGACAGTTCAGTTTGACATTGAATATCGACGGACGGGTTTTGCTCTCTGTGTACATGTGGTTGCCTGGATTTCTATCAGAAATGTTTACTTTACCGCGTTCCAGTATAGCTGGAAAGTACTGTCTTTACTGTACGGTCAGTTTGACCACAGTTGACCAATAGGTGATTGAGTTTTGTTATGAGGGGTCGAGTTATCCGATAGAAAGGATTAACGGTATAGACGGTGATTTTGGAGACGAAAATTGATTCAGTTCTAGCATGCACAGTGGTCTGGACATTTCGGTTTTCTTTAATTTTCAAAATTGATTTTATTGAAAAATGTATGTTATATTGATAGCTTTACATATTTTTGGGGTTTTCTGTTTTTGATAAATACATGTAGTATAATTGTGTAAGAAATGATGCCTTAGGTATATTAGAATAATATTGATTAGAAGTGTTAATAAGAATAAACGGGTGCAGTTTTCCAGAGCATTTTTACACCATACTATTTGTGTGATTTTTTATCTCTGGTTTTTACTCTGGCCTATTGTATAAGAAAAGCTTTCATTTGAATATATATGCTTTCAAGATATCTGTGATTTGTGTACAAAAAAAATTGGACTAACCCTACTTTGTCATATTGTCAAGGAGCATGTTCCATGCTTGTATGCAACTGTGAAACTCTCATAAATATATAGATATACATATTCTGATATTGACAAACATGCTTGCTGAATAAAATGTCCTTAGCATTTGTGCACGCTATCGGCCAAACAGATATATTTGTTGAGTTGTTGATTTAAGTATGGATATTAGGGTGAAGTAAAGTATAAACTGAGTAATGGAAAGACTAATAGTAAACAGGTTTTCGATACCATCCAGTGCATACTAACGGATTAAGACACAGTGACTATGTATATACGACTATACCTCCAGCAGAGCTATTGAAAAAGTGTCTTCTTACGGTTGTAAGCGGACCGTGCATGAGAATTTCGAGGAATGCCAATAGCCGACACATTGTATTTGAAAAGGACATGATAATAATCTGATGTTTTTCTTTCGGAATTTTTTTTTTCTATTTTACTATTTAAATCAGTATTTATTTATTTATAAATGCATTTATTTGTTCACTTATATATACAATACACTTATCGTCGTATAAGTCACATAAATAAACTGTTTTATCGAGGACAACATTCAATAACTAGCAAGTGTTTAACTGAATAATGCTGTAATTCATCCGCATGATTGTAATTGCACGGTTTAGATCCGCCTCCTTGTAACCGCTCATATATTGGAGCTAATGTACAGACGAAGAAAACCTCTCAAACATCGCGCAATTGTCACGAACAACGTGCAACCAGCAAATGTCTCTGTGCAATCGATACCTTTCTCGTCAAGCTCATCTTCTTTATCAGCTAATATATATGGCTTGGGCTTCAGCGAAATTTTCCTTGTTGGTTTATCACTTGGTTAATTACTATCAGTAAGTTTTTTAATGTATTTAACAGGTGTCGCCTTTCTTGTTCTTTATTTTTTAGGTCTTTTTAGGTCTTCTTCAACATTGATTTACGATATGTCCTACTGAGCGGATACTAAAGGGTATTCAACTGAATCTTCAAACAGATCAAATTCAAATGGGATAGCAGAATAAACGGATGTAAACACTTCGCTTTTAGTTTGCTGAACTAATACATTTATTTGTTATCTTAAATTGTTCAGATGCAAAAAGAAAACTACTTGAAATATAAATCCAGAGCAAAAAAGGCAGAAAGAAGCCTACTTCGAAAATAATAATTGAACATTATGATTTATTCATTTACTAATTTCTCATATATATATAACTACACATGTTAGACTGGAATATCACAGGCCTCGGAATCTGCTACTGGAAGTGTTGTTTCTAAACTACTGTTTACATCTCGCTTCACTTGTTGTTGGATTTCAGGTACGTTCATATCTATGTATAAACGCAATTCATATGTATAATTTATGTTTGCACTGAGAATATTAACACAATAATATTTAACAGTTTCTTAAAAATTATCAACACATATTTAACTGACTGACGATTGCTAGCTATCCTGATCCCTGATCCTACCACTGATTCTACCACTGACATGACCTGTCCACTGATTCTAAAACTGACATGACTTGTTCACTGATTCTACAACTGACAAGACCTGTCCATTGATTCTACCACTGACATACCCTGTCCACTGATTCTACAACTGATATGACCTGTCCGCTGATTCTACCACTGACATAACCTGTCCACTGATTCTACCACTGACATGACCTGTCCACTGATTCTACAACTGACATAACCTGTCCACTGATTCTACCACTGACATGACCTGTCCACTGATTCTACCACTGACATAACCTGTCCACTGATTCTACCACTGACATGACCTGTCCACTGATTCTACAACTGATATGACCTGTCCGCTGATTCTACCACTGACATAACCTGTCCACTGATTCTACCACTGACATGACCTGTCCACTGATTCTACCACTGACATGACCTGTCCACTGATTCTACCACTGACATAACCTGTCCACTGATTCTACCACTGACATGACCTGTCCACTGATTCTACAACTGACATGACCTGTTCACTGATTCTACAACTGACATGACCTGTCCACTGATTCTACCACTGACATGACCTGTCCACTGATTCTACAACTGACATGACCTGTCCATTGATTCTACCACTGACATAACAAGTCTACTGGTTCTACTACTGACATGAACTGTCCACTTATTCTACCACTGACATGACCTGTCCACTGATTCTACAACTGACATGACCTGTCCACTGATTCTACCACTGACATGACCTGTCCACTGATTCTACCACTGACATGACCTGTCCACTGATTCTACCACTGACATGACCTGTCCACTGATTCTACAACTGACATGACCTGTCCATTGATTCTACCACTGACATAACCAGTCTACTGATTCTACTACTGACATGAACTGTCCACTGATTCTACCACTGACATGACCTGTCCACTGATTCTACAACTGACATGACCTGTCCACTGATTCTACCACTGACATGACCTGTCCACTGATTCTACCACTGACATGACCTGTCCACTGATTCTACCACTGACATAACCGTTCCACTGATTCTACAACTGACATGACATGTCCACTGATTCTAACACTGACATGACCTGTCCTCTGATTCTACCACTGACATGACATGTCCACTGATTCTTCAACTGACATGACCTGTCCACTGATTCTACCACTGACATGACCTGTCCACTGATTCTAACACTGACATGCCCTGTCCACTGATTCCACAACTGACATGACCTGTCCACTGATTCTACCACTGACATGTCCTGTCAACTGATTCTACCACTGACATGACCTGCACACTGATTCTACAACTGACATGACCTGTCCACTGATTCTACCACTGACATGACCTGCACACTGATTCTTAAACTGACATGACCTGGCCACTGATTCTACCACTGACATGACCTGCACACTGATTCTACAACTGACATGACCTTTCCACTGATTCTACCACTGACACGACCTGTACACTAATTCTACCACTGACATGACCTGTTCACTGATTCTACCACTGACATGACCTGTCCACTGGTTCCACAATTGACATGACCTGTGCACTGATTATACCACTGACATGACCTGCCAACTGATACTATCACTGACATGTCCTGTCCACATTTTCCACAACTGACACGACCTGTTCACTGATTCTACCACTGACATGACCTGTCAACTGATTCTACCACCGACATGTCCTGTCCACTGGTTCAACAACTGACATGACCTGTCCACTGATTTTACCACTGACATGTCCTATCCACTGGTTCCACAACTGACATGACCTGTCAACTGATTCTACCACTGACATGAACTGTCCATTTATTCTACCACTGACATGACCTGTCCACTTATTCTACCACTGACATGACCTGTCAACTGATTCTACCACTGACATGTCCTGTCCAAAGGTTCCACAACTGACATGGCCTGTGCATTGATTCTACCACTGACATGACCTGTCCACTGATTCTACCACTGACACTACCTGTCCACTGATTTTACAACTGACATGACCTGTCCACTGATTCTACCACTGACACTACCTGTCCACTGATTTTACAACTGACATGACCTGTCCACTGATTCTACCACTGACACTACCTGTCCACTGATTTTACAACTGACATGACCTGTCCACTGATTCTACCACTGACACTACCTGTCCACTGATTTTACAACTGACATGACCTGTCCACTGATTCTACCACTGACACTACCTGTTCACTGATTTTACAACTGACATGACCTGTCCACTGATTCTACCACTGACACTACCTGTCCACTGATTTTACAACTGACATGACCTGTCCACTGATTCTACCACTGACATTACCTGTCCACTGATTTTGCAACTGACATGACCAGTCCATACTTATTATCCCCACCTTGTTTCGTTTAGCTACTCGCACCGTGTTTGCTTTTTATCTCACTTAAATACAAGATAAATATGATGTACGTCAAGTCGGCGCTATATAAATTGAAAAAAAGTTGTTCTTTACATCAATGATAACATGTTAGGTTAATAGTCGATAGACATTATTGTTGATAATACTGTAACAGTATATTTGTTTTGTGAACACTATACTGTTATGAGTAAATTGAATGATTCCAAATAAAGACTGTACACTATGAGGGAATGATCTGGAATATTTATTACATTGAATGACATTTGCAAAACAAATTTGCCATAAAATCTTCATCTATTCGGGAAAATGTTAATATTTAAAAACAATAATTAAAAAAGATATTCAGGGCCGTTAAAATGTATGACTTCGTTATCAATTAAAGTATACAAGTTTTAAAACACACTGCACTTCACAATTTACCGTGCAACGTGGAAAAGCATAGTCTGCAACTTATGAACTGTTTCCTTAGTTTAATCTACATTTTGGAAATATCAAATTGAGCCCTCCAGGGCGTCATCGTATGAAAACATTAAAAGCGTTGAAAGACCGTAGAGGAGACAAGTCTGATTTTACTTTTTAATCTTCTCTTCACAGGCAATTAAAATCGAACCCAATTAGTGTTTGATTGGCCAAAAACTGAAACCGCTAGGTGCCTGTCATTACATAAGATAAGGTAATGTAAAATGGTGATATTTTAATACAATTAACTTGTTTAGCAACAATCACTAATTTTAGTGAACACATTTTTATTTTCTGCGAAATAATCTATAATTACCTATTCAAGATTGTTTGGCTTGCTTTCAAATTCACATTAAAGTTGCAATCTTATAAGCGTCATTAAATAAAGATATATTTTAATTTGCACTATTTTAATTTTACATTAAACCAAAACGTTACAATTTGTAAACCCGGCGCATTTGTTCTTTTATCATGTCATGTCAAAAAGTATGTCTGACGATACCTGATTTAGATTTGCGATACTGAAATATCTAAGCAGCTTAATTATGTCTTTGTTTAATATCGTTCAATTCATTTACCACATTATATTCAGAACATATTAAACAATTTACAGTTCTTACAGTGCACTTATCTTTTAATTAGACATAAGCGAGACAAAGAATGAACGCTTCGCCATGATTTTGTTTCGTGAATATCACTTTACTATATTCACGTCAATTTATCCATGGATTGGTTTTAATTACGCTCAACGTTTAAATTGCATGAGAAAGTGTATTCATATTAAATAAATAGTCTTTAAACATAATGGGAATTTTTAATATGTATGTAAAAATATTTCATAAAGACAGCCAAGCGCAAAGTATTGAACTTCTTTTACTGTATATGTAATTACATAATCAATGCTCAAGTTAAACAAAAACTGTCAAAACAAGATTGAAACAAATTTTGAAAGGTTTAGCGCCATAGCTAATGGCAGGTTCTATTGTAAAATGGGAAACTACCCGAACTGTATGCAGTGGTATTAAATACGATCTTAGCCAGAAATTGAAAAAAAAAAACACCCCTGAACTTGTTGTATGGAATTTGGCCTGTGTTTTTTTATTTTGTGATACGTCATGCTTTTCCGTCGCATAGGTTTCTTTTTGTTATACTTAAAACATTTTTTTTTTCAATGAAGATGGCTGGATTTAGGTCCATAGGCATCAATAATTTAATTTCAATCTCATTCGTTTTGGAAATCGTAAACAGCTTAGCTAATTATGTTAATTTTCATTCTCGTTAAACAAATAGAATTATCAACAAAATTAACATTCCTACAAGATAGCACATTAAGTGCGGCCTCTGCCTCAAGCTCATTATCCGGTGATTAAGTGCAACGTCAAACTCGGCACATGTTTGTACATTAACAATGTTATTCTATGACACCCATTTGTAGTGTTACGAGCTTTTACAAGAATTGGTCAAATTTATGATAATTACGTATTTTATCTTATTGTGAACTATATTCATAAGTTCAGTTTTTTGTCCATCAACACTATTTCAACAGTACTACTAGAATACAATGCATTTATTAAACGATACCATTTACTTAATAAGCAGGTTTTTTATGGACGCACATATTCCGATATGATAATTGCACTCAATCAAGAAAGACAGGTCATTAGAATCACAAATTATTTTCCGTCATTCAAAACTCCGTCGCTTTATCAAACATGACCTAGCAATTTATATCATATGCTGGATAACAATCAAGCAATAATTTCTTAAAATTATATTATCAAAACATGATGAGGTACAGAAAAAAAAGAGCAAACAAGTTCTTTGTTTGAATTTTCCGTTTTGAAGTTTGTTTGACAGCAAAATAAAACGAATAAAATAAGTAAAACTGATTTGGAATATGTTATACTAAAAAGGGTTGTGATGCAATTCTTTTATTATCTCGATTTTTAATGTATTCTAGAAGTAATGAGATTACTCGCATTTTTGGTGTCATCACCAAAATTTGCAAAAAGCATGAAGTGGAATATGTTTTTCATGAACATCTTAGTTTCAACACCTCTACTTCAACAAAATCTCTGACGTTGGAATAACAATTAAGCTAAGCATAGGTATGCATCGTACTTGTTATATTGTCCCAGGTTGTTATGAAATAGTTTTAAGTAAGTACTGTGCCCTCGGTCTCATCCATCTAAAATATTGCAGAGTCTTTACCTTGCAGTAGATTATGTATACTAAGAAGCAATTAGATCATAGCAACATTGACAACATGACATAAGTATGCGTTGGAACTAATATGCAATTACTTTCTATGCATAAAGTACTAATTATATGCTATAAAGTTAGATTAGAGGTTTTATACTAAAATATTGCTTTGATTTTAGGATATATATTTTTTATTTAACTTCAAAAGCTTTAATACGTTACATGCAAGTACAGTCGAAACCCTTTGGCTTGATATCCCGGGGACCAGTCAAAACACTTCTAGAATCACGAATATCGAGCCAAGCGGAAATTATTACTTATAATAAAAGAAGATTGGTATTTTACGTCAAGTTCGAGCAAACGAAGAGATCGAGCCAAGCGATATCGAGCCAACGGGATTCGACTGTAAATTAATTGTGCTGAATGATGTATGCATACTGCAAAAAATGAAACATGAATATACTAGATTATTTAACACGGTCTTGTTAAATATCGATTTCAGATAGCTGCCGTTCCTTTATAACGATGTTTTAACCGAATATAAAATGGACCGAGAACTCAGCAGTCTGTTGGCTTTGTTGATTTGGAACATCGTTAGCAATGTTGCAGTATTAGGTAATTTTTCACCTACACTTTTAGTATTTCACTTCAGTTGAATCAAGTCAAAAGTATAAGTATAAATCAATTAAAATACAGTTACCTATGAGTAACAGAAAGATGAACTGGTTCAATGAACAACTTATAATCTTCCAACAAGTCAATATAGAAACTGGTTGACTAAAATTAATATGAATTCATATTAGATGAATGAATGAATATTAAAGTAAAAATTGATGTGAGAATCTAAATCGGTATAAAGTAAAAGCTTTTTGTAGTGTTAATTAACTAAACCATATTTTGTCTGACATATAAAATGTGTTATGTACACAAAACATTGCTCCAAAAGAAGCATACATCTTTGTAAATGGGCCAGTCATAAAATGTTTTGACGGGTCACGCAGAGAAGTGAATAGATAACGCGCGTTGTCAGTAAACGGTGCCACCACACGAAAAGTACTGATTGGTCTGACAGTTTATTTACAGCGATTAGAAAACATCAATCGTTTTACAAGTGAAAATGAAACTACAATCTTCTGAAACGACTGAGGCACACTTTTGGGTGCTTATTATGCCGAATCGTCGAATTATCGACAGAAGGATAATACATTCTTGGATATTTAAAAAAAACAATATCGTTTAAAAGGATTGATAAAATAATAACACCGAGCATAAGTGGTCAAAAACTACCGCTACAATGGAATAATAATACGTTGACTACAATATACAACATCCAAAAAGCATATAAACAAGGAAAACATTATGAATCAGTATGCTTTTAAAATGTCGTATTGTAAAACTTCTGAAAGTCAGAATTGTTTTTTTTTACGTTGGAGTGACATCTCGGATTATATTTGAAGGCAAATTTCAAATACCATTTGAGGCGTGTGTTTTTTGTGCAAAACGCGTACATAAATACTGCCTTATCATCCTTTTGTTTATTAAAGCTGCATTCTTACAAATTGACTTTTTTGACGACTATTTTATTGTTTGTCTTGTAATGAACCAATCTTTGCGTGAACATTTGGCAACCAGTGATATAAGACTGGTGACAAAATATCGGATCGCAGTTTTTGACATGGACGTTCAAAATTTTTGGCTGAAAAAGGTTATACACGCTGTTAGGAAAATGAGTTTTTCGGCATAAAATATTAATTTTCGAAGGTAAATGTGAAATCTGATCCTTAGTCGACTGTCTTATATCACTGGTTCTCAGACAGTTCCGCAAATAATTGCTCATTCTTAGACAAAAAAAAATGTCAAAAAGGTCCATCTGTGAGAGTGCAACTTTTACTGGTATTTCAATACATAATCGTTAAGCATACTTGAATAAATTAATGTTTTCGAAAATGACATGTGCGCAATTGTTTTTGCATGTATCTTTAGAAGTATGGGTTGGTCAAGAGCACAGAAAGTTAAATATTACACGAAACACCAACTTTGAAAACGAAGCTAAGAATTAATTTTAACATGAGAAATATTATCAAACGAGAAGAATTTTATGTACGACTGAATTACATAAACTGGCTCCAATTGCGGACGTTAGGCGTCATTTTTAAAAAAAATAAACAATTGCCTACGTTGGAGAGGACATGTATGTTAGCATCATTCACATGTTACATTGTAATCATTAGTATTAGTAATAAGTTTGTAAATGAGACTGTATAATGTCATATCATCTATCAGAACATGATTTATAAAAGTTATTTTTCGATAGAGTGGGATTCGTTTTCTGTCAATCATGTTTTTCTGTCCATGTTTAATGTCTTTACAAGTTCATGTGACTTTTTGGTATTTTCTTTTATCATGTTATCATGCCATTTTGGAAATAATAAATTCCACATTCCCGGATGTGATCAAGGACGTTCTATATATGTTTAAGATTGAGAATGCACTTTTTAGTAAACATTTAGTTTAAATTTAAAACATACAAAAATATCAATCTTCTAGTTACGCAGAAAGAAAATAGTTAATGAGTATGTCGGAGATTAATATTTATTGTGCTGAATTAGACTTTTGCTAACTTTCCTGCCTTATGCAAATTGATGCTTTGAAACATTGACGTTGCTTACCTCCAAAATGAATTCTTTAATAGTAACGTGAACAAACTTTGTAGCTGCTTAATTGAATCTAATTTATGGTTATCATATACGCTAGAAATCGCTGTCACCCAGTCGGAAGTTTGCCATTTTGCATTTAAATATATACGTAAAGTAAACAGCATGTTGTAACCTCAGCAACTGAAGTTCTTTGTTGAATACAAGCTTATGTTAATAGTTCGTAAAACAATTGTTTAAACAAAATATGTGTATTAAAAATTTTGAACCACTAATTGGTACATCGATCGATCGAATTGATGTTGAGGACAAGATATACGGCAACTCGAATGATCATATAATTTGGTTAATAATTAGGTAATTTTATGTTCAACTTGGCCAAGTCTTTCTTATGTGGTCGAAAGTAATGAGATTTTTATAATCTAACTTTAAAGTATGTAAGTTGATAAGACATTTGATTAAAATCATTATATTAAATGCCTTATCTTATTATTGATGTTTGTTTCACTTGTACGTTCATGGTTTCTACTTTTCTAGACAGGACTTGTTTTGACATGCAATCATGATAGTGACATTGGCCAGACTAATGAATGAAGTCAAATGCACTAAGGAATCATTTCTTGACGTGAATTTTGTAAATTGTCTTCCAAAAGTTCAAAACTATTGTTCACCTTCGCTTCAATTTTGTCGACTTTTAAAAAAAAAATGTCAGAGAATCCACTTACAAGTTAAACACAACTGTAATAACAAACCGTACTAATTAGTTAAAGTATCCAATACTTTTTCCTTATTATTGTTTACACATCTTTTGAAAAGCAGTCGGAAACACGAACACAGAAAGGGTTTTGACAGCATATGGAAATATTCCGTTCCTCCATTCCCGAATCTGGTGAGTTTGTCTGCCGATGAAATCGGCAGAAACTCGTATAAGGCGGATTTTGTATTGCGCATGTTTTGGTATATATTGTCGTCAACTGCAATGTATTAGAATGAACAATGATTGTCCCAGTATCGCGTTAAATACGTATTTGGTAATAATTAATATAAATGAGTAGTATTAAAGCTCCAACAGCCAAAGCCGACAAACAATAACATGAAAAGACAAGACAATTAAATATTCAATGTGTAAACATTAAAACAGAGGCTATATTTTACGATATCAATGACCAAATAAAGTGCGATATAGACAACAAGTGTTAGCTATTGGAGACGCATACACAGGATACTTTGATCAAAAACATTCCACTTAATGCATCGACCCTCTTTGGTAGGTCTATGTGTATCAGTGTTAACAAGTAAAATACAAAAAAGCAAGTGTTTTGAGCTGAATATGTTGTTTAGTAAACAAATGACTGATATAAAGATTACAACGGATATGAGTTCAAATTTTGCAAGACACACAATCATTTCGAAATCAAGCGGGGTAAAAACAAGCGCCAAATGTTGTGTAACAATTCTTTCAACCATACAAAACACTGTTCAGTCATACCAAATGCACACAAGTGCATACCGGATACCTTTGTTAGTATTTGTGTTTGTAATGTTCTTTTACAGATATTCAAATGTATCTCTGTTTTTTTTTTATTTCTAGAGACAGGAAATCCAGTGACTGGAATCGCACATCAGTCCTCAATATATCAAAATTGTTCGGCGGATAAAGCGTTTGACGGCAAAAAGAACTTCTCTGAAGAAGATGAAGAGTTGCCAACATGCACTTGCAGTGTTACTGACCCTGAGAAATCCCATCCATGGTGGGAAATGGATTTTAAGTCAATGCATTTGATTAGTTCAATAATAGTCACTGGTCGTTCAGGTACGTATGTGTATATCATTAAGTTTGTAAATATCTAAGAAGTCTCACAAGGATCACATAAGTCGCTGCTATTAATGTTTCTGAATTTCAGTATCTGGTTGAGTTTAATTTATAGCGTAAAAGGACATATCTCATACCTGAAATAATAACCATACCGTTTAATTTGTTAAATTAGAAAATGCATAAGAATGCAATAAACGTTAAATACAGAACGTGCAATGCATGTGTCTCAGCCCAATTTGATCCATTTCACTCATCAAGTGTTCCTTGGGTCTAATAAACCGGCGATTGCATACCTGTTTCGGTATGGGCATGACGAGAACTACATTACTGAAAAATATTTTGTTCACTGAATATTAAGGATATTGTAAAGTGTGATTTTGAAAAGCATGGGCATTATAACTCATAAATAGTTAAATAATGAAACAAAAGAACAGCGTGTAGCGTTAAGTTTATTAGTTTTGCTTTTATTTCTTTCAAATATGAAACACATATTTTAAATGAACGTTTGATGTTAATATACCATTAGTTCATACTGCTTACCTATAAATCGTATGTATTAATTAGTCATTAACCAGTCCTACGCATATGTACCAGAGAGCGACTGAGACTCAGCAAGGGCATATCAGCTAGTAAATCACCTATAACTGTTAATCTCCCACTAACTTCAGCTGAAAGCCCAGCCATCACAAATTGGCCCTCTTTGATCTTATCTGGGCTGGTGAAGTTGATTTCTGAAGGGTCAAGTTAATTTCTTTAGCTGCAGTTCTTCATGATATATTATTTAGTGAAGACATTCTAGAAAGTAGAAAAGTTTTATGCTTTATCATTTTAACGTTTTTTAACATTATATAAAATTGAAAGAAAAATGAATGAAATAATAAGGCAAAATGGATAAAAATTTTTTGTATATTTAGCTCACCTGAGCAAGAAGTCTGTCGTCCGTCCGTCCGTCTGTCAACAATTACTTAAAAAAAACATCTCCTCTGAAACTATGGCCAAATTCAATGAAACTTTACAGGAAGCTTCCTTGGTTAACCCTCTACAAAAATACAACAAGGGGTCACGACATCAACAACAACAACAAAATGGACGACTTCCTGTTTTGTTTTAAAAAGCATCTACCCTGTAACTATCAGACCAAATTCAATGAAACTTTACAGGAAGCTTCCTTTGGCAACCCTCAACAAAAAAAACAACAAGGGGTCACGATTTTTCAACAACAACAACAACAACAAAATGGCCGACGTTCTGTTTTGCTTTAAAAAACATCTCCTCTGAAACTCCGGTCCAAATTCTATGAAACTTTACAGGAAGCTTCCCTGATAAACCCTCTACAAAAATTCAACAAGGGGTCACGACAACAACAACAACAGCAACAACAACAAAATGGACGACTTCCTGTTTTGTTTTAAAAGCATCTACCCTGTAACTATCAGGCCAAATTCAATGAAAATTTACAGGAAGCTTCCTTTGGCAACCCTCTACAAAAATTCAACAAGGGGTCATGATTGATCAACAACAACAACAACAACAACAACAAAATGGCCGACTTCCTGATTTGCTTTTAAAAAAACATCTCCTCTTAAACTACCAGTCCAAATTCAATGAATTTTACAGGAAGCTTCCTTTGGTAACCTTCTACAAAAATACAAAAAGGGGTCGAGATTGATCAACAACAACAACAACAATCTTGCCAACATCCTGTTTTGCTTTAAACAAGAGGGTCCTGAAGGCCCTATATCTCTCACCTGATCCAATAAAGATCATCAAGAATAACATTCTGATATTCCATGAACATATGGTTATAAATGTGACCTCTAGAGTGTTAACAAGCTTTTCCTTCAATTTGACCTGGTGACCTAGTTTTTGACCACTCATGACCCAGATTCGAACTTGACCTAGAGATTATTAATATTAACATTCTGACTAAGTTTCCTGAAGATACAGTCATAAATGTGACCTCTATAGTGTTAACAAGCTTTTCCTTTAATTTGTCCTGGTGATCCACATAATCGAAGCCATCTTATACACTTTTCCAGCTTCCTGCCTGGTTTTTCAGCAACCTACTATCTTTTACTACGATCTGCTGGCCCTTTTGCTTCACAAAATCAATTTTCAGAAAGTATAAAATAACAATTTAACATTGTACACTAACTGATAGATAAAAGTTTAGGTATTCATAACAAACTATTAGTATTGAAAGTAGTTACAACACATACTCAATACGAATTGAACATTGACCGATACAAGTGTCCATAAGGATCTTTCAACGTGCAAGAGAAGTGCCCTTTCTAACCTAGCACCCTGCCCTTTACAAATTCTGGCTGGAACAATGAATCATAAGCTTGTGAAACCATTATCTCTCGTTTAATGTTATTCGAGAGTGGTACCTTGAAACCCCTCTTATGATACAAGTTCTCTTCAAAGGTGTCATAAACAAGGTGATAATAAAGCATGCTGATGACAAACATTTTTGTGAAGAAATATACAATATTATATTGCCAATACGACACGTTTTTGTATTCATTGAATGAAAAATAATAATGAAACGGAAATGTTTTAATCATTTAATTATGTTTTCATGTGTAATGGTTTTATTAAAGTTTGCATTGATCATTACGTCTTGACAATTCAAAATGCTGTTTTCTGAATTTCATTGAACACTGAATGAACAGTTCTCATACAGTTTAACTGCACAAAGTATTACTACGCACCTAGACATTTATTTTCAGACACTTCAAGGTCTTTGAAAACAACCCACTTATTTCAGCATAAGTGTACATAATTATGTTTATATTTTTATTATGAGTCATAAGTGATATCAACAAATTACTTATTCAATCAAAATTATTTCAACCTTTGTTACATAATTGTTGTAATTTGTTGAGATAAAAAATTCTTTTTAAACCAAATTGAAAGTCCCAGTCTTCATTATTTCTAGCAATTTTCATTTTCTAACCCTAGGTAAGACTGTAATCTTGAATCTTGATAGGATCATAAAACATTCCAGGATGATACTATCAGCAGCGTATGACAAGCCATGCTATTATAATTAAATGCCCATCACTGGCCAATGCATAGGAAAGTTTGGGGAAAAGTGGAAATCTGGTACATATGCGTAGGACTGTAACAAGAATAACTAATACAGCCATCTATTATCTAAAGGGACGCCTTCTATATCTTAAGATAAAATCGTACACTTATGTTTATTTTAGTACCTATTATGACAGTAATTATGATATGTATAAAGAAATATGTATATATAGTCAAGTATTGACAAAATACCTATTATAACTTTATTGTAATAGTGTACGTTATATCTTCTTTTGGAGGTTGAGCACATCCCGCCCCTCCCCCACACACCCCTAAAAAGCGGGCAGTAAAATGCCTCCAAATTGTACGTGCACTGTGGTTATTATTTAAAGCGGTATTCATATCAGTGTGAATGCAAGTTCATGCATGTCAAACTCCTGTTCTCTGATTTGCTGCTTATATTCAGGGAGTTATATCTATCTCTGTATAATGCGATCCACAAAAATGTATGTGCAAAAGTCGATGTACGTTCTTGTTTTAACTTTCATCAGATACATTTAAGACTTTTTTACTTTCCCAATTTGACTTGTAAACAGTTAGCAATTACTGGTGTTCTACCTCGAACAATTTTCAATGCATCGTTTTAAACTGGTCATTATATAACAAAGTCAACCTAGCATGACTTCGCATATTCATATTTATATGATTTTGACGAAAAAAGGCAAAACAAATCATCTATCTATGTTGTTCATTGACAACGCTCGCAAGAGTCGTA